>NC_134707.1:80292986-80592986 GCF_043290135.1 Rhipicephalus microplus | reverse complement strand
CATGCACAGATAACTGCAAATAGGTGAAGCATGTGTGCCATCCAACAAGTTCAATGTTTATTCTTGCACAACGAGACGGACGCTATGCGTGCGTGGAAAAGCTGCGTCTCTTGAAATGGCCGTGGATAGGAAATCATTAACGAACTATATGAAGGTGGTTGGTCTACATATAAAGGTATATAGCGAGCCTCGACTTCTAGTTTCATGTTTTTTAAGTGCGATGCGTTTCTTAGCGAAATTCAGCTACTTTCAGCGTATCTATCAATCTATATCATCTAGCCGCCTGCGACTTTTAGCTCTCCTGGCCATTTCAATAATAGTATCGATACCAAACTTGGCATGGCTAACATGACTGTATGAAGAACATATTTGACTAGTCAAACATCAAAATCATAATAGGTATGTCACGATTTTAATTTCATGGCCCTGCAGCTTTTGTGAGGGTTTCGTTCACATGGCATGTTGCAAAACAGGTATGGTATGGCATGACTGCATGGCGAACACAAGCGACAGACCCCAACATATAAATCATGACATGCGTGTCAAGTAATAACATGACTACATGCCACGCTCATGATGCGCTCGTGGCCATTTCGAAAGCTTCACATGTACCAAACTTGGTATCTCGTGATGCAAACGGTGACATAGGTGAATGGCACATCCAAACATGATAATCACGACATGCGTGTCATGTACCAACATGACTACATGCCACACTTATGATGCACTCGCGGACGTTTCGCTAGCTTCACATATGCCAAATTTGGTATTACGTGACGTTAATGGATGATGAAGGTATGCGACTGGTGCAAACATTATAATCATGAGATGCGTGCCATGTGAGAACATGACTACATGCCACAGTGTAGGCGCCAATACATTTCGACGTGATGCGGTCCGCGTGTTCGCGGCGTTCATTTCGTCGCGTCACGGCGGCGTTGCCACGCCAGGCGCCAGTCCTGCCAAATACTCGCAAGCGTGCGCCGTGCTGCGTTGCTTTGACGCATGCGCGTTTCGGCATGTTCGGCGTCCCTCCGTCGCGAACAGAGGGAGACGCAGTGTTATCTGGGTAAAGCCTCGGCACCAAATGCAGCATGTCGAATTTAGTGCAGGTTGCCGTCGGGCCGCGCCGACGGACGCTGTTCGGGCCGGTCGTGCCTGGCGTCAGACTTAAGAGGGCTCGCGTTTTGCTAACGTAGCATCGCTGTGCCCAGCGTGTGCGCGTGTCAACGCTACATTTGAGTATAATGGGTGCTTCACGATGTGCTTGCGGCCGTTTTACTAGCGCCACATATATCAAATTTGGCGTTACGTGACGTCAATGGATAAAGAAATATATGACTGATGCAAACCTGGTAATCCTGACATGTGAGAACATGAAAAAATACCACGCTCATAGCGTGCTTGCAGCAGTTTCGCTAGTTCCACGTATACTGAATTTGGTATCACGTGACGTGAATAAATGACATAGGTAAACGAAACACCGAAACATGATTATCATGAGAGGAAAGTCATGTACGACATCCTTTACCTCCACCTCATAGCGTTGTGCTGATTTTAAAATGACATGTCTACCTGTCTCATTCGTGCTTCGCATATCAGAAATTCCCACAGTAGGTGGGATCTGCAAAATTTTTGGTCGATTTAATAAATTTATACTAAAAAAAGAACGAAGAACTCCAGGGCAAAGTTCATACAGTTAGACAAGTTTTCGTTCAGGGCAGTATAGGCAATGTCAAATGCCATTTGCAGTACTGACTATTACACTGTCATCAGAATTATTAACTTCGGCTTTGACTACATGGGGGCACGCCGGCTCAGGACGATAAGTCAGTTGATTTTTCTACATTTTATTTAGCTTTCCCATTTCACCATCTTCCTCACAGGCGAACGACATTGCGCGGCATGAGTTGTGTATGAAAACTCTTTTTCTGTATCTCTTTTTGCGTATTCATGCAGAACTTCATTGCCGTTGTCGCATAAATATAGAACAGATTTGAAAACATAATTTAATAAATCTCCTGCATTTATATCCCACATTTGAGCACCCATTCATTCTTTACATCAACATTTGTTCAAGCAAAGACCCCTAAAGGCAGTCATTTGTGTTCCTACGTATAAATCAAATTACTCTCAGTCTATGCTTGAGAAGAAACATTTAGCAGTAGCCCACGTGAGTTAGCAGTAGCAATACAGGACATTTTATTTCGCGTGCTTAGTGAGACCACTTCTTTGAATGACATGGCCATCCAGTTGCGCTGGTGATTATAGTAACGATACCATGATTATGTGCTCAGCAATCACAATTTTCAACTCCAGGAATGCTCCTTGTGCAGGCAACACTGATCGAAAGAAAAATTTTGGCTACGCTGAACGGGGTTAATGAGGCACTTGCGCTTAGCGCCGTGCCGAAGTTCGTTGATTATGGCGGGAGATCGCGTTGCTTCATCGAAGGTGAAAAATTGCCGGCCGCAGACCACGCCACTCTCATAGGCATAAAGCATTTCACTGGCGAAACAGTGGAAATAGTCACGCTGTGCGCGCAAACATTGAGCCTGTTCGGCGAACTGCATCAGATTTACTTCAAGCTGAAAACCTGTCTAGCAAACCCGTGTTTGAAGAAGGCAAACGATCCTGCGAAGCGGGCCTCTCAGAAAGGTGCTAGCACTATCACGCTGCGTTGCTATACTGTGACAGCCAATGCCTCAACAGTTCTTGAGTTCTGCGATGCGACTCACGCTGCCGGTAGTGTCTATTCCGTTGAGTTCCGTTGTCCCGTCAAGAGCTGAACATGCGTATAATAGATATATATATATATATATATATATATAGAGAGAGAGAGAGAGAGTCAAGTAGATCCTCCATGAGCAGTCACAACGTGGTTTATTTCGACGTTTCAGCCAGAGTCTGGCTTTCATCAGGATTGAGGGTGCAGTTTGTTGGTGCTCATCTTTGTACAATCTTCAATTAGAGGGGAGAGAGAAAGAGGAAGAAAAAAAATGAGAATGTAAGGTGGACTCCCGTGGGTGCCCCCTTTCACTTTTCCTTCCCCTTCCCTTTCTCTCCCTTTCGTCCTTTTCACCTTTAGGATGTCTGCGGTCTGTCTATCCTTCCTTTCACTAACGTATTGTTCCCGACCAGAAAGCGCCGCATGGCTCTTGTGGTTCGGTGTGTGGGAAAAGAGCTTTTTTAAGAAGTTTAAGCCTTTAACTACTCAGCGCCACGTCGACATCTCGACGTTGAAAGAAGGGCGCCGCGTATTGCCGCAGAGGCTGGCAAGCGAGTGCAATGTCAATTCTTGCCCGCTTGTGGATTATGCGTGCAGTAGGGGCCTCCCGATTGTGCACAGGCTTGCTGTTGGGTATGTCATGCTTGGCACAATTGATTGGATAGTAAAGTATAAACAGAAACAGACGACAGCTGTACTTAGGAAGAGTAGTTACACTTGGAAATATTTTGAGTTGTCTAGTGCCCTTCGGAGCTGCAGTGTCGTGAACTGAGTTATCATTTTCGTTATTGTCGTTATTCTTTTCTAATAATTTAATTGCTACAAGAGTATCCGCATTCTCATTTATTCTTCTATGGAGGGTGTTAAATCGGTGAATAAGGTATGACTCTCGTTGTTCACGTTCTCGTTTGATTTAAATCCCGTCTCTAAGAGTGTTACTGATAGTTTGTCGAATGCATGGTCGGAAAGATTGAGATGTTTTAATAGAGGTAGACTTGGGGCTAATTTCGCTAGGGCTATGTGATTATTGAAGCGAATGTTAAATGGTGTTTCTGTTTGTCGATGTACTGCATTCTGCACACGTTGCATTCGAGTAGGTAAACCACATTGGAGAAATCGCATGTTAAGTTTCCTCGTATGTTAATCGAAAACTTGGATTGTGTGCTAGTTGGTTTGTGTGTTTCTTGCATCGCTTGACAAACAAGACTTCGTGACTTTAAACAAGGTCGGCATGAATTATTAGGGGGTGAGTTATTGATTTGAGAGTGGACAAGTGTGTCTTTGAGGTTGCGTGGTCGTCGGTAAACGACGCCAGGAGCGGATGGGCATGCTTGCGCGTTTTAGACATTCACTTTGTTCCAGATTGCTGTAATGTTGTTCAAGGATTTTGTTCACGTTGGGGAACTTTGTCCTGTTAGTTAAGCAGAAGATTGTTCGTTGTGGGTCTTCTTGCGGTGGTCACTTGATAAGTAAGTCATCGTGCTTCAGTTTTTTCGCTTTTTGAACGACGTCATGATTTATACGTGGGGGGTATTTTTGTTTATAGAGCACAAGTTTTAGCCTGTGTGAACTCGAGTCTATTGAGCAGATTCGCTTAAACCGGTGAATCTCGCTGTATGGAATACTGTTTTTACAGTGGCGCAGGTGATCGATTTGGTAATGGAGGTACTGTTGTCGATCCGTTGGTTTGCAATATATGGTTGTAGAAAGCTTGTCTTCTTCTATCGTGATGGTAACATCAAGAAAGGTTTTGGTTGCTTGCGAGTAGGTGTGTGTGAAGTGTATGTTCGGATGTACAGCGTTGTAGGTGTGGATAAAGCTGAGAAGTTCATCCTCGCTATGGGTCCAAATAAGAAACATGTCATCTGTGTATATTCAGTATAACAGTGGTTTCAAGAAACTTTGTGCGAAAAATTTAGATTCTAGCTTTCCCATAAAAATATTGGCATAATTGGGTGCCATTTGGTGCCCTTAGCGGTCCTGCTGATTTGTCAAGAATATCTTTGGTTAAATTCGAATGAATTTAATTCGAGGACCATCTTCGTCAAAGTTGCGATAGCAGATAAATCTGGGGTGTTAGATGGTTTATGGTATGTGTACACGTTTTGTAATGCAGCCATGCCGTCGTCGTGAGGAATAATTGTATAGAATGAGAAGACACCAAGAGTAACCAAGTACGAGTTTTTCGGCACACAGACACCTGCAATGTCTCGAATAAAATGTGTGGTGTTTTTTATGTACGACGCGAGGATGCATGGAATGGGGCTCATTAGTTTGTCCACGTGTTCTGAAATGGGTTCAGTAACTGTACTTATGCTTGATATGATTGGTCGACCTGGGTTACCGGGTTTATGAATTTTGGGAGGATGTAGAAGCTACCTGGACGAGGGTATGCTGCTCGCATTAGTTTGTGGTCAGTGTTGGTTATGTTTTCTGCATCCAGCAGTTTCATTAGTTTTGTTGATACGATACATTTGTATTCGTCTGTCGAATCACCTGGGAGGCATTCAGAAAGGTTTGAATCGTCAAGCTGGCGGTATGCTTCTTGTAAGTAGTTGGATGTATTAAGAGCTACAATTGCTCCTCCTCTGTCAGCGGGCTTTATTGTAATGTCTGTCCCAGATGCCAGACTTCTCATACTCTTTTTTTTTTTTTCAGATTTTGTCAAGTTTTCTCGTTTTCCTTTCTGTCTGTGGTATTCGTGTAGTAGGATACGAATTGTTTTACGATGGTGGATTGTTTCGTGGTTAGAAGGCCTGTCCAATAAATATCCGCGCAACCTTAAGCTTCTAGCGAAGTTGTCGAGGTCTCGGAGCAAGTGGAATTCATCGAAAACTTTTGTGGTCGGGCAGAAGCTTCGTCCTTGAGATAGCAATTTTTCTTCGTCAGGTGACAAAGTCGTGTCGGATAGGTTCACAACCAGTGTCAGAGGGTGTGTTCATAGATGGTGTCAAGAATGACAAGACGAAGAAAAGAAGAAGAGGAAGAAGTTGTCTTGAATAGGTAATTTAAACGCTGTAATGAGGGAGAAAAAGACGAAAAAAAGGAGCGCGCGGGGACGCGAGATCGGAACAAGAGGGCGCGGGGCGAGTGAAGAACAAGAGAGCTGGGACGTGGCGTTCGAGGGGCCAAGGGCTGCGGAAGTTCGGACTGGGTCTCACTCCAGGCTCCCGCCCGAGCACCTGACTTGGCGAGCAGCTCACAGAGCAATCGCGGATCCTGGTCTGCAGTTTCTTGCCCGAGCACCGCTCTCGGCGAGCAGCCTCGGAACCACCGCCGATCCTGGGCTGCAGTTTCCCGCCCGAGCACCGACCTCGGCGAGCAGCCCCGAATCTACCGCCGACCCTGGTCTGCAGTGTATGCCGCACGAGCACCTGCCTCGGCGAGAAACGACTGGAGCTACCGCTGTAGTGGTTCTTCAACATCGTCGCCACCGTTGAGCACCGATACGGCGTGTGATCACGTCTGAGAGGGACTCCCAGCGGACCGGAGCGCAAGACTTAGAGAACGCAAATGGAATCAGACGTTGAAACACGCGTCATTAAGACATCTCCTTTTCTGTGTTTTTCAACGTGTGCGTGTTTTTATTGTTGTTTTGTTTTGTGATTTTTATGGTAATGAAGTGGGAGTTTCGTTTGGTACCATCAGCCTCTACGGTTCATTTGGCAACGCCCGACAAGCGAACCAGGCATCGGCATATACGCATGACAGATGGGTGCTCGTTTGTACCGTTAGTGGTTTCCTGGGTGGTGGTGTTGTAGTAATAAGGGACTATATCAGAAAACGCGGGCTTGGGCACATGTTCTCTTTTGAGTTTATGAAATTTAGTGGTCATGATGGCTTAGTATTTATTCTGTTCAAATTCTGTTAACCGGGTGACTTCTTCGTTCGATAAAGTGTTGTGGCGGAAAATGGTGTTGGTCATAGCGACCAGTTTCTTTATCTGCTTATCACTGTGATTGAGAGCGATTTCTGTTTATTTATGAGATGCCTCAAGGAGAACATTTTTCCATGTTATTTGGTCGTGTTCGTCTAGGTTTGTAGCGGCTAGTGTGAGGAAGAGTTTCATACCTTTGATGGCTATTCAAGCACGAAGGTGCACTTGCGATGTTAATTTATGCATTTCATGTCTAATTCATTTGTCAGCAAGTTTTCGTACCTTAGGAAAGTGGCACTGCTACTGGGAAGCGATGAGCTGGACTTACCATATTGAGGTCAACCTTCCTTTGGGGGCGGAGATGGCACTGATGAAGTCTGCAGATTGTAGTTATGCCCGGCAGGCCTTCGTCGTCGTAGGAAGGATTTCGGCGTTGGACTCCCGCCGAACGTGTTCATAGGGAGTTCCGGTCCCGTGGTCTGCAATAGAGATGATGATGATATATGTTGTTTAATGGCGCAAGGGCCATTGATGGCCAAAGAGCGCCAGGAAATGATATCGAATGAGAGCAATGGTTATGGTAAATGGCTGTAAAAGGGCCTAAAATTCTGCGCTGTAAAGATGCGTAAGACATATATTTAATAAAATCATGAAAGTGAAGGGAAGCATGCCTGGTGAGAATGAGTCTTTAGTTATCATGACATCATAAAATAGGAGCGCTATATTAGCACCGATTTCTCGCCAGCACCCTTGGTACCAAGGGCCGGGAGACAGGTGCTCTTTTGGATATAGCATTCGCAGCAGCAGCCTCAGAGGCCGTGCTACTTATCACTTGAGTAGATAACATGGAAAGTATTTACTTCCTTTAAGAATGCATTCAATGCATTATATTTAAAAAGAGGTTCGCGACCAATAAACATAGCTGGGTGAAGGGGTATGTGTTCCTTGTACGCTAGTGGAAAATGTTTTTTCCGGTAAGCCTCTAGCTCAGAGCATTCAAGGAGTATGTGGAGTACGGTAAGTGGAAGGCCACATCTGTGACAGCTGGGTGGGTCACCACCGGACAAAAGGTGTGTGTGCATGCTGTGTGTGTGTCCTATTCTAAGCCGACAGAGACTGACCTCTGTACGGCGCATTTTCGACATGGGTGGCCAGTTATCGAGGTGTGGTTTAATCAAGTGTAACTTTTTATGAGTTTGTAGATCCCATAACTTCTGCCAGTAAGCCGTGAGCTTTTTCCGTATGTTTGGTTTTAGGTCCATTGTAGGGACAGCGACTGAAGAGTTGGCAGTGCTTCCAGTAATTGACGTGGCCAGCTGGTCGGCCAACACATTACTTTTGATCTCGCGGTGTCCTGGCACCCAGCACACGACGATATGTTGCTTGGAAGCATAGGCCACGCAGAGTATTGAATAAAGAATTACAATTATAGGGGTTTTGTGTTTTTTTTATTTTTTCAACGCTCTTACGACACTCAGGGGGTCTGTGTATATAACTACTCTTGGCGTATTCAATTCTTTGATGTGTTTAACGGCTACGAATAGTGCGTAAGCCTCGGCTGTAAAAATGCTTGTTCTGGTGGACAGAACGCCGGCATCCGAGAAGGATGGGCCGACCGCCGCATAGGACACGCCAGTATGGGACTTGGATGCATCAGTATAATATTCTGGACAGTCATATTTATGTTGCAGCTCTAAGAAATACATCCGAATGTGTATGGGGGAGGCATGCTTTGTAACAGCTACGAAAGATGTGTCACAGTCTATAACCTGCCACTGCCATGGCGGGAGCCGCAGAGCAAGGGGGCTGAGGTAGTATTCAAGCAGCGGGACATCTGTTTCTTCAGCTAGGTCTCTAACATGCAGTGAGAAAAGGCGTGCCATTGTGGGCCGATTGCAAAAAAGTTGAGAGCTGGACAGGTCATTGATGGTGGAAAATGCGGGTTGCTCACTGTTCGCATTTACTTTAAGGAAATATATGAAGGAAGAATATGTTCTCTGCAGATGGAGTGACCACTCGTCCGATTTTACATAAAGGCTTTCAACTGGGCTTGTTCTAAAAGCCCCTGTGGACAGGCGGATGCCTTGATGATGAACAGGGTCCAACATTTTCAGAGCGCTTGGCGTGGCAGAGTGATAGACTATTGCCCCATACTCAAGGCGTGAGCGTATAAGGCTTCTATACAGATTCATGAGGAACTTTCTGTCACTGCCCCACGTTGTTCGTGACAGTACCTTTAGGATATGATTGATTGATATGTGGGGTTTAACCTCCCAAAACCACCATATGATTATGAGAGACGCCGTAGTGGAGGGCTCTAGAAATTTAGACCACCTGGGGTTCTTTAACGAGCACCCAAATATGAGCACACGGGCCTACAGCATTTCCGCTTCCATCAGAAATGCAGCGGCCGCAGCCGGGATTCGATCCCGCGACCTGCGGGTCAGCAGCCGAGTACCTTAGCCACTAGACCACCGCGACTGGGCACCTTCAGGATATTCATTGTTTTCACGCATTTATTTTTAATATGTTTTATGTGCGGTACAAAGGTTAACTTCGCATCTAAAATTATACCTAGGAACTTATGTTCTGTGTTTACGGGTAGACGCTCACCCTTAATGACCACTTTAGGGTCAGGGTGCAAGCCTTTTTTTCTAAAAAAAACGACACAGGTGCTTTTCTGTGGGTTCAGTTTGAACCCGTTTTCATCAGCCTATTTGGACACCTTGATAAGGGCAAGCTGAACTTGTCGCTCACAGATACCAAGAGAACACGATTTAAAACCTATCTGCACATCGTCGACATATGTTGAATAAAAGATATTACGTGGGATGTACAGACGGAGAGAATTCATTTTTATCATAAAGAGCATACAGCTGAGCACCCTACCCTGTGGCACTCCGGTTTCCTGTACAAATGTTCGGGACAGAACGTTACTCACTCTAACGCGGAATGTACGATCAGACAGATAGCTTTCAATGACACTAAACATATTACCGTGTATATCTATGTGTGAGAGGTCTCTCAATATTCCAAATCTCCACGTAGTATCGCAGGCTTTCTCCATGTCGAGGAACACAGATAAGAAAAACTGATTATGAACAAAAGCCTCATGTATGTGGGCCTCGATACGTATAAGATGGTCGGTGGTAGATCGGCCCTCTCTAAACCCGCATTGGTATGGGTCGAGCAGTTTGTTTGTTTCTAAGTAGTGGAGTAAGCGGCAATTGATCATTTTTTCAAATAGTTTGCAGAGGCAGCTTGTTAACGCTATAGGTCTGTAACTTGATACAGTAGAGGGATCCTTTCCCTGCTTCAAAATTGGAATTATAACAGCCTCCTTCCAAGAGGAGGGGATCACACCTGAAAACCATATGCGATTATAAAGAGAGAGGAGGGTTTCTTTAGTTTCGGAGGGTAGTTCCTTCATCATCACGTACATTACATTGCCAGAACCTGGGGTAGATGTATTACAACAGCTGAGTGCTGTTCGCAGTTCTGCTAAGCAGAATGGTTCATTATATGCCTCATTTCTTGTGTATTTTCTTTCTAACTTTTGTTTTTCTCTTCGTGCCTTGTAATTCTGAAAAGATTCGGAAAAGATTCTGTAATTCTGAAAAGATTAGTGTGAGGAGCTCGATATGTGTTCAAAATGTGTGCCAAAAAAGTTGGCTTGATCCTCCAAGCTTTCCCCGAGGCTATTTACTAGTGGAAGGCAATACGTTTGTTGGCCCTTAATTTTCTTTACCTTATTCCACACTTTTCCCTCATTTGTGTATAAGTTGATACTCGATATAAACTTTGTCCAGCTCTCTCGTCTAGCTTGTTGACGCGTTCTCCTTGCCTGCGGTTTGACCCGCTTGAAATTTTCCAGGTTTTCAGCTGTAGGGGAATCGGAAAGCAACGCCCATGCTTTGTTCTGAATGGTCTGTGCTTTCCTGCATGCGTCATTCCACCATATGACTCGCCCTTTTAGAAGACATGCCGCTTGTTTTGGCAATACATTTAGATGCGGCATCAAGTATAAAAGCTGTAAAATACGTGACAGCGTCATCAATGGTCAGTGCAGACAGCTCAGTCCATGTCATGTGTGTAAGAGTTCTATACCCTTTCCAATCAGCTGAGTCAATCTTCTATCGAGGAACCTGCGGGGGTAGTTGATCTTTGTTCAGCGCACTCAGGATGATTGGGAAGTGGTCACTCCCATAAGGGTTTTTAAGAACGTTCCACTTAAAAGCAGGTAAAAGGGACGGTGATGAAATGCTAAGATCTATGGAGGAGTATGTGTTGTTTGCAAGGCTAAAATACGAAGGCTCCTTTATATTTAAAAGACATAAACTAGAAGAGAAAAGGAACTGCTCAATGAGACGTCCTCGCGCATCACAATGAGCATCGCCCCACAGGACATTGTGTGCATTAAAATCACCTAGAACCAGAAACGGCTCTGGGAGTTCATCTATTAATGATTCTAGATCATGTCTGTGTAGCTGTTGATGAGGTGGTATGTGCACAGAACATATGGTAATGAGTTTATTAAAAAGTACAGCTCGAATGGCCACTGCCTCAAGGGCCGTTTGGAGCTTCAAATGCTGGCATGCTATACTTCGATCAGCTATAATGGCCACACCGCCAGATGGTACGACAGCATCCTCCCGGTCTTTTCGGAAAATAATATATTGCTGTAGGAAGTTCTTGTGCTTAGGAGTTAAGTGCGTTTCTTGCACATATAGCACTTTCGCGTTGAACTTACTCAGAAGTTCTTGGACGTCATCTAAATTTCTAAGTATTCCCCTCACATTCCACTGTATGATGTTGTCCATAGTGGAAGAAAAAAAGGAAGAAGTGCTTTGTGCAGAAAAGACGGAGATTAGCTCATTTTACAGAGCCTTTGTCAGGCCCTGTAATTGGCGTTCCGTCTTTTTTGCGGCGGTTGAGAGAAGCTCGCCGCTCCTTCGGCGCTTCCTGCGCCGTTCGGCTTGAACTGGTGTCCATAGCCTTTTGCGAGGCACTGGACGCCCGCTCTACAGAGCGATCTGTGCATCGTTTAGACTTCGCCTCGATTGACGAAGTCTTTGTCCCCACCCAGCTGGGGGTCGATAAAGCCCCCTTGGCCTCGTGATTGCCCTGACTGCTGCCAGAGCTTGTAGAGGTCACTGGTGTGGACAGGCTGAATGTGGGCAGGGCAGCGCTGGCTGCTCCCGCCGTAGCGGCTTGTGGCGTTGGCATCGGCACGCTAGGCGCGGTCCGGGCAACTGCCAAGGACCTTTGTGATGCCGCCCCTCGTTGTACCACTTCGGCAAAAGGTGTTTTTTGTGCCAATGTTAACGACATCTGTTGTCTTGCTTCCCTGAATGTGATATTTTCCTTTACTTTTATAGTTATTGTTTCTTTTTCTTTTTTCCAGGCTGGGCACGCTCTGGAGTACGCGGGGTGACTACCTTCGCAGTTAGCACAGAGGACCTCATCATGACTACATTCATCAGCACTGTGACCGGTTGTGCCACACTTAGCACAGATCAGCTGCCCTTGGCAGCTCTGGGATGCATCACCAAATCGCTGGCATTTGGAACAACTCCTCGGGTTTAGAATGAAGGGTCGGACATGGAGTTTTATATAGCCAGTTTCGAGAGTCTCAGGTAAAGTGGTTGAGTTGAAGGTGAGTATTAAGTGCTTTGTTGCTATTTCGTTGTTGTTACGTCTGATTTTGATGCACTGGACATCTATTACACCTTGGTCCTTCCATCCATTAAGAAGCTCTTCTTCACTCAGTGTCATCAAATCTTCGTCTGATACCACGCCCTTCACTGTATTCATGGTACGATGTGCGCTCACAGAGACGGGGATGTTACCAAAGGCTACAAGGTGCGAGAGTTTATTGTACTGTTCCTTTTCTTTTAATTCAAGAAGCAGATCTCCACTTGCCGCCTTCGTGGCCTTATAACCGGTTCCAATGGTCTCTCTCAAGCACTTGGCCACAAGGAAGGGTGAGATTGCTCTAGCTTTTGTAGATGATTGTTAGCAGTGGAGGACATGGTATTTTGGTAAATTTTCTCTATTTTGGGGCCAAAGTAGTGAAGTTACGTCGGTGCATACCCTTTTCGAGGCACGATCAGTTAGAGAGGGGGTCGAGGATCCCATGGGAAAATGTGGATTTTTCGGTAACGGCACCTACCACCCACCACGGAGTCCAACAAGGGGTTGTGGCAGAGCATGTGGGCATGTCTGCGCAATGCCAGCAGTACGCAGTTACTGTCACCCAATGTGGTTTACCCTAGTTTGGATAGCCACACAAGGTTAACCCTTGTCGCCAGGAAAATTGGAAGTAAACAGAAGAGATAAGTAGGCAGGGCAGACTAAAGTAGAGAGATAAAGGCGAAGTTGTAGGAAGAGAGAGAAAAGAAAAGGCGACTGCCGATTTCCCCTGGGTGGGTCAGCCCAGGGGTGCCGTCTACGTGAAGCGGGGGCCAAAGGATTGTGTTGCCTCTGCCGGGGGGCCTTAAAGGTCCAATCACCCAGCGTCGGCTCAACCCCCAGGATCCCCCTTTCCCCGGACATGGCAAAGCCACGCACGGCTAGGCGTGGGAGGGAGTCAAAACTCCCCCGTTAGTTCGGGTCCGTGGTGTCGCTACACACAAAACACTTGCTCTTATGCAGACGCCCCTGCGGGCGGTCTGCAATAGAGGGACACGGCTTTGTAGTTCAACAGGCTTCCCTTTGAGGAGTGGTGAATTGGTGCTGTCGTGTAGTGCTTTTGGTCTCGACATCTGCAATGGAGGGACGCGTGCTGGCTGTCCAGCAGACTTCCCCCCTAGTAGTGGTGCGCTGTTAATGATGGTGAGGGGGTACTTGTGACTCGCGGAGATCACAGTTTCGCCGATTGTCGGAAACTCGTCTGTGATGCGATTATTAACACTTTCAAAAACAGGATTTAAATCAAACCAAGAACGTGAACAACGAGAGTCATACCTTATCTACCGATTTAACACCCTCGATAGAGGAATAAATCAGAATCCGGGTTCTATTGCAGCAATTAAAGCATTGGAAAACAATAACGGCAATAATGAAAATAATAACTGAGTTCACGGCACTGCAGCTGCGAAGGGCACTGGACAACTCAAAATATTTCAAAGTGTAACTACTCCTCCTAAGTACAGTTGTCGTCTGTTTCTGTTTTTAGCTTACTATACAATCAATTGTGCCAAGCATGACATGCCCAACAGCAACCCTGTGCCCAATCGGGAGGCCCCTACTGCATGTGTAATCCAGAAGCGGGCAAGAATTGACATTGCACCCACTTGCCAGCCTCTGTGACAATACGCGGCGCTCTTCTTTCAACGACGAGATGTCGACGAGGCGCTGACTAGTAAAAGGCTTAAACTTCTTTAAAAAGCTTTTTTTACCCACACCCACCTGCCAGAGCCATGCGGCCCCATCTGGTCGGGAAGAATACGTTAGTGAACAGACCGCAGACATCCTAAAGGTGAAAAGGAGAAAAGAGAGAGAGAGGGAGGGAGAAGGTGAAGGAAGAGTGAAAGGGGGCACCCGGGGGAGTCCACCTGGTACTCTCTTTTTCTTCCTCTTGCTCTCTCTCCCTTTATGATTTAAGATTGTACAAAGCTGAGTACCAACAAACTGTACCCTCAATCCTGATGAAGGCCAGACTCTGGCTGAAACGTCGAAATAAACCACGTTGTAACTGCTCACAGAGGATCTACTTGACTAGTTGTAACTCTACGGCCACTGAACCACCATGCCTGTAAATAGATATATATAGATATACATATATATACATATACACATATACATACATATATATACATATATACTTGTACACATATATACATACACATATATACAAATATACATACCTACATACACACATATGCAAATATACATACCTACATACACACATATATACATATATACATACCTACATGCACACACACACACGCACGTATATATATATAGATATATACATACGAGAGCGACCTTCACGGCACGTTTGCGTGCGCATATATATATGACCATGTGTGTGTGTGTGTGTGTGTATATATATATATACACACACATGTGAAATAAAAATTACCACAGTTTAGTTTGCGAATTGGTAGCCGTATATGTCTTGTGCAGAAAACGAGTACAGGCGAAAAATACACACTTGACGCAGACAATTTCCTAAAGCGCTTGCTTATATAAACAAACTATGCTCCGTGCTTAGAGAAGCCTGAATATCGATAAAAATGTACACACGATACGTAACGATTTACACACCGATAATTAAGTCGTCGCGAGTGAATCGATAAGAACATACTTTCGTATGGTATCGGTCACCTGCTTTCCAACGCGTCAGTTTCCGATTCGCGCCATTCTCCATCGCCTGTCGTCTGCAACCTTCGAGAAGAGATAGAACGATACGTTACCATCTTTCCACAGCAGTGTCACACATTGCGGCACACTTCAATGGTCATTGAACATCGCTTACTTCTTTTTGGGGTTCACACACACGGCATGGCGAAAACAAAGAAACTATGCAGCCGCTTCTCAAAGTGCGTAATGTGGTTACATATAGCTTCTTTCAAGGTCGACTCTTGGCGCCATTTCCAGGCGCAGCCACCAGATGGCGAGCACTTTGTTGAAGACGCACATTTGCTGTCTCTGGAAGAGTATATGCGGATTAAAATTTCCGGATCCTGGGAATCAAGCTAACACAGCTGGCACGATATTTTCTATAATTCAAAGCCTTATAGTCAGCTCCAGGTTGAAACCTCATATCTTAGTACATGGTAAAAGGCGTTTTGTATGATTCTTCTTTGCTTGCTACATTGATCTGGAAGCGAACGCGCCTGGGCGTTCAATGCCACGCACAACGCGCGATAACACCACGCCCAGCCCATGAGCAGAAGCACATATGAGCGGCATTTCTTTTTGTTTTTCGTCATACAACAACAACACTATATTTAGCAACTACTTACACTGCACGAAATGTCCAGCACACATACGCGACCATTGCAATATACCCCATTTGCGTAGAGGCTATTGAAGTGGTGTTAGTTGTCCAGCCAAGTTAAATAAACATCTTGCATTGAAATTTACCAAGCCCAGAAACGCCCATAACAAGGTCACAATGTAGGTTTGCGTGCTTCAAATACTGCTTTCACATTGCCCGCTGTGGAATAAAGACCGTGTTAGTCTATCTTGTGCCCCAGGTTTAATGTGATTTTTCAACGCATTTCACCACATTTACTCTGATTCCATGCTTGCGCAGAGCCTTTACAACTTCGTTCGTTCAACTGTAGCACTCTGTTAGGGTTTTTACAGCAATAAGTACATCGTATAAGTAACAGGCTGTGCCAGGTATTGTTTGCGAAACCTCATCCATGACTGCCTGAAACATTGAAGGTGCACTCTCAACGCCGTACGGCGACCGCCGGTATATCTAAAGCGACGCATGTGCGTCCTAACAGTTAGAAGTTTTTCAGCACGCTCATCTTACTCCAGCGGTAAATACACTTTGGCCAAGTCTAACACAGTGAACACAGTTCTTCCGACTGGGTACGCAATAATGTCACCTGGAAGAGGTAAGGAATGGTGATCTACATCAATGGAGTTGTTCACACTGACTCTATAGTCTTAGCCACTTTTCTTGGCCAAAATAACTAGCGGCGTCGCTCATGGTGCTGTGCCGCACCCGATAAATTACTCCACCCTTCTCTAGTTTCATCATTTCTTTTTCGCCTTGTTCTGGTAAAGCATACTGTACAGGCCTGGCTTTACAGAAAACAGGAATTTCATTCTCTTTTGTGGAAATGCTATACCCCTGTAATAGCACCTTGCTCTGCTTGAAAAGCCACACCCTACTGTTGTTTTAATGGTTCTACAGCTTCTAGAGCCTTTACGGGCCCAACTGCTTTAGCTTAAGCTCAACGTCGTGCAATTTCTGCATGGCATCGAACCAGTTCACTTTTGTATTTTCAAGACTATCAGACCGAGAAGCACTGCCATGAGCACACCTTCATACTTGGCGACGACAAATATTTTACAGGACGAAGAAGACGAAGAAGAAGTAGAACAAGAAGACAAAGAAGAAGTAGAACAAGAGGAAGAAGAAGAAGAAGTAGTAGTAGTAGTAGTAGTAGTAGAACAAGAAGAAGTAGTATTAGTAGAAGTAGAACAAGAAGAAATAGTAGTAGTAAAAGTAGAACAAGAAGAAGAAGTAGTAGTAGAAGTACAACAAGAAGAAGTAGAAGAAGAAGTAGAAGTAGTAGAAGTAGAACAAGAAGTAGAAGAACAAGAAGTAGAAGAAGAAGAAGTAGAACAAGAAGTAGAAGAAGAAGAAGTAGAACAAGTAGGAGAAGTAGAACAAGTAGAAATAGAACAAGTAGTAGTAGTAGTAGAAGTAGATTGATTGATTGATATGTGGGGTTTAACGTCCCAAAACCACTATATGATTATGAGAGACGCCGTAGTGGAGGGCTCCGGAAATTTAGACCACCTGGGGTTCTTTAACGTGCACCCAAATCTGAGCACACGGGCCTACAACATTTCCGCCTCCATCGGAAATGCAGCCGCCGCAGCCGGGATTCAATCCCGCGTCCTGCGGCTCAGCAGCTTTCTACAGTCCCCCATAGGATATATACGGTTCTATCTAGACAATTGTTTTTGTCTCGATTATGGTTTAAGTCGCTGCTGCGTTCAAGAGGCAGCTGCTAAGCTCCAGAATTTTGTCGATGTCAGTGTGGCCTCCTCAAGTGTGTGGCCCACGAGACGGCTTTATGCTCTCCCATTTGTAGAGTACCAAGTGCTCTAAATCGTTAAATTTTTTTAAACACGTAATTCTGCGATGTTTTTTAGGAATGTTATTATTGTCCACTGTTTGTGAGAATACATTTCTCTAAACACATACTGTGACAACTCAAGGCTCTTCCGTAGAGCAGTATACCATACTCTAAATCGTTAAACAATTTTTCTGAACACATAAGGTACAACGATTCTTTCCCGAATGCTCTGTTTTGAAAACTCCGCATTCGCTCATCGCAAAGTTTATTCTGTTCTTTTAAAATAAGCCCCAGTGGCGAGTAGAACAAGAAGTAGAAGTAGAACAAGTAGCAGTAGTAGAAGTCTAACAAGAAGTAGAAGATGTAGAACAAGTAGTAGTAATAGAAGTAGAACAAGAAGTAGAACAGGAAGTAAAACAAGTAGTAGTAGTAGAAGTAGAAGAAGTAGAAGTAGAACAAGTAGAAGTAATAGAAGAAAAAGTAGAAGAAGCGGAATAAGTAGAAGAAGTAGAAAAAAAAGTAGAAGAAGTGGAAGAAGTAGAAGAAGTAGAAGTAGAAGACGAAGAAAAAGAAGAAGTAGAAGTAAAAGCAGAAGAATAAGAAGTATTACACCAAGTAGAAAAAGTAGAATAAGTAGAAGAAGAAGAGGAAGAAGAAGAAGAAGAAATGTGGAAAACGTGGCCACAATGCACAGCGGGTGTTTACCATTTTCTTTAAGGTGCAAACAAACAAACCTGAAAGAAACCTTGAGCTGGGGTGGTACCATGACCGCATTTCGACATTATTTGTTCGTTCGAGCCTTAGAGAATATGGCACATATTCACTCTGAGGGTTTGGCCAATTTTGTAGTTTTAAATTTAGTAAACAATGTGAACAATGCTGAATGATATTACTTACTGGTGTTTTTATTGTTTTGTTCAAATTTTGTGCGTATTTTCCTGTAAATTTAATTGAGGGCATGACCCGGAAGTGTTTAAATGCGATTTGGCGAGCCAGCCACATCATAGCGGTCTGCATTCACAAACTGCTACCGGGATTTCTAGACATTTTAAGGGGTCACCACAAGTCTGATTCCATCGGTTTATTGGCTCACCTGCTGGGCCGTCTCGACAATTTGCCTACAATGCAGTCAAACCATTCCACAGCGCCGCACTCGCAGTGGAGATACCTCGAGTGTTCCGGCAGATGTCCTGCGGAATACGCCCTCTGGGATCTCTGTGTTGACCGGACGGCTGTAAGCTTTGTAACAAAGTGTTTCGGCCATGTTGGTACGTCATAGTTAGTTCCTTAGCACACAAAAAACACAAAGACTGATAAAGACGGGACAGGCACTACTTGCAACAATGTTTACTCCAGAAAAAGGCATCATATAAGCATATATACAGGCAATATAGACATTCCTTGTATACAGGCAATCATATACAGGAAGCATCGAGCAGGGGCCACCTGACCCGCGAAATAATAAAGTCTGAAATGTTTGATATGCTGGCAGATAACTATTTCAAAATCGTCAATTGCCCTTTCATGTAACGAGTCAGCCTGTCATCGGAAAGATATGCGAATTTACACAGTGCGTGCGATCACGGTTGAAAAGTGATGTGGCCATATATGCTTGCCTTTGCCTGGAATAATTGTTGCAATTAGCGCCTGTCCCAACTTTACCTGTTTGTCTGCTTTTTCGTGCGCTAAAAAAACTGCAGTGTGTCTCTAACTAATATGGAAACCAAAATAGACTACAAGACTGCATGCACACAGAAGTAACGCAATCACTGTGCGCACACAGACCTGCCACAAAGCTTCGTTGCCGTGTTCTAACTGCCGTGCAACAAACAAGAAATCGGCTATGATCTTCGATGGAGCTTTATTGACTTATATTGGCACCTTGAGGACCTTGCACACCTGACAGCGGCGTTCCTTGGCGAACTTTCCAAACGACTTAACCATGGTTCGAATTTCTGAAGAAGCAACATGATATATACATTGCGCACTTGGCCAAGACAGCTCCAAGGTGAAAGGTATGATCCTTTAATTTTATTCGAAGTGAATCTTATTCACATGCATGCACGGAGCCACGTAAAGATATCTGAGCATGCTAAAAGTTGCAATTGTATTTATGTGATTCTTAAAAATAAGAGAAAAATGAGCCTGTAACTGTCTGCATCAGAGTGCGACACGTCAACAGTAGCTCAGGAGAGATGGGGGTAAGGATGGATTAAAAGAATAGGACTACAGGTACAGAGATAGAAAGGGGAAACTAGAGAGCGTGGCGCAGGGACAGCGACACCCCAAAGCAAGGAGAAGATAGGAAAGATGGACACGGTCACTGCAGTCTGAGGACGGGGCACCACTCAGGGAGAGCTCTTGTCGGCGGCAGAAGAGGACGTAGGGCGAGCCAGTCGGCCAGAGCAGCACTGTCATCGGAGATCACGAGGGCGCAACCGGTCAGCACGAAATCCAGAGAGCGAGTCACGTAATTGCATTTCATCGACATTCATGTACTATACTGATGGTATAGCCATACCGGATTGTATGGCTATAGTGTACTAGTAGACACTGCACTGCACTACATTATAGTCTATCTATAGGGGATTTGGAACGTGGCGTCGTTCCCACTCCCTGTAGAGAGCCTTGGTTCACAGCTTTGCGTAGCCACGCACCCTCTCTCTCTATGTAGCAAGAAGGCACGACGAACGCATGTGGTCAGGCCTTTAGCAACACGATTCATTACTGCATTCCTATCACGTACCAACATACTCCACAACTCACTCACACACATATACATTAATATACATGGTGAGCTATAGTTGTCTGTGCCCAAAGTTTTAACACCAAACGCCACGCCACCAGTCCTCTTGCCCGCACCGTTCCAAATCCGGGATCAGTCGATGTGTTCACCAAGGCGGTCGTGAAGTCCCAGTGGGCCGCCGTTGAGCGAGGATGGCGTCACGGTTTAATCGTGGTGTGTACTCGTAGACAAGGACGATGCGGGAGGCAGAGGCCGCCGAGGTTCCCACCCTCGCCAGTGTATGGCATACAGGACAGCTCCACCTCCACATCATCCCAATCATTCGGGTGTGTATTTGTCCGCTGCCCCCCCTTTTTTTTTATGCGTCTTGGCACAGCCATATAGCGCGCAGAATTCCGCAGGCTACGCACTCAACTGAGGTCAGGAATGGGGTCCCAAACCAGCCTAACAATTAATGATTAGCGTGCGGTTCTTTGCGAATCATGGCAGAGAAACATACCTCTTCTGCTAGTAAACAGCGCGTGGCTGTAGTTGTGTTGCGAACTGTCGGGTTTGGGGGCAATCAAGCAGATAATGATCAGTTCTACCGCAAACTTCGCCGCACGAACAACCCGGTACTGGAAGCAGGTTAAACCTGTGAAAATAGAAGCCGAACCGACCACGCCCCGTTAGAAGGGTGACGGGGGCTTTGTTAGGTGGGAACCAAAGAGCTGCATCTAAGACGTGGGGAACCCATTTAAATAGGTCAGCGTAGGCATTATTATCCGTCCAGTCGAGCTCCCAACACCGAAGTTCCTGCCTTCCTAAGGCACTGCGGACCGCCCTCAGAGGGAGGGGAGCTTGCTTCATGTCACTCGATCAGGCCACATGTCCAGCGAGAAAATCAGCCAGTTCATTGCCAAAAAGTCCCTAATGCTCTGGCACATGGTAGAGTGCAATCGAGGCGGCAGCTGAAATATCCCGCAAGATAATATTTAGTTATCGGATTCACGGGTCAGTAGTCCAGAACCATGAGAAGGCCTGGAGAAAGGACAAGCAATTCGTGTATACACGGACGGTGGAGGCTGAGCCCTTGTTCTTTATTTGACGTAACGCCCCGATTAGTGCGATGACTTCAGTGCATTACGCGTTTGTGGCGTGGTCAACACGATATACCAGCCTACCAATGTGATTCGCTCACTCAGGCCCAGCACGACGAATGAACACGACTTACAGCTAGTCTTCTCCGATCAGCAGTGCAGTCCTAGACGCCTTCTTGCTCTTCGTGCCTTCAGATGAATAAGGAATAGCTTGTGACTATTTCGTTTGCTTGAGGGTTGAAATGGTCTTATAGGCATTTCACAAGGTCGCCATGCATCAGAGTTGGTGCGAACCCCCCTGTGGTGCCCTTGCCAAATCCAGATGACGCTGTCACTCAATGATAAAACTCCGTGCTTATCTGCGTCGGTAATTTATTTATATGTGGGGTTTACCATACCCAAACCACCATATGATTGTGAGAGACGCCGAAGTAGAGGGCTCCGGAGATTTACACCACCTGGGGTTCTTTAACATGCCCTTAAATCGGAGCACACGGGCCTACAACATTTCTGCCTCCATCGGAAATGCAGCCGCCGCAGCCGGGATTTAATCCCGTGACCTGCGGGTCAGCAGCCGAGTACCTTAGCCACAAGACCACCGCGGCGGGGCTATCTGCATCAGTAAACTCGTTTCCCGTCAGGCTTGTTTGTCGGCACCGCCCCATCGAGCTCTCCAGTGCCTTCTGTGCGGACCGCGGCGGTTGCGCACGGACCTGCCGGCGGCAACAAAGGGTCAGAATGGCGGAGCACGGGCGCAAGGCCAAGAGGTCGGCGGATCTTACCACCCGACCTATGCTTGGACTCTGAATCTGAGATTGGAAGTGAGGACTCTGCGTTCTCCGAGGGTGTCTCCACTGGAATTCCTCCCCTCACACACATTAGAGGTGATACGACAATGGTGGCAACAAACAATGTTCCAGACAATGAGATGGACCACTACGCCTGCCCTGAATGCGGCAGATACTTCAAGTCGAAATTGCCCTATGCCAACATAGACGCCATGCACATATCGAGGCTTATAATGCTGCCATAGATATTGAGCGATCCAAACCAAGATGGGCAAAAGAGGAAGGGTACCTTCTAGCAGTCCGTAGAGTCCAACTCCAAAAAGAGAGTGTTCAAAATATCAACCAGCGATTGGCGAGCAGAATTCCGACAAGAACTTCCGACGGCATCAAGTCCCACCGCCGGCAAGTGTGCTACCGGAATCTGGTGAAAGAACTGCAAAATAGGAGAGATGGTGACGATCAAAGCCAAGCCGTTTGTGCTTCTTCGTCAATGTATATACAGGCTCAAGAGGATACAGGTGCTCCGTACAACATTGTATCTTCACAGGTGGACCCCCCCTCCCCCAACTGCTATATGTCATGAGCTGCAAACCTTGGGGGGGAAACAGCCACCTCGTTCCTTTCAAGCTTTCAAACTATAAGAATTAGCAAAGAGGTTCCTGGATGAATAGAACGTTGCAATGAACCTCAAAACTTACCTGCTAGATGTCTTCACCCTAGATAGGAGGGTCCAGAGCGGTCGCACGCTGGCTATGACTGATGAAAGCCATCGTAAAATAAAGAAGAAAGTGTGCGCAATGCCAAAACCTCTTCAGGAAAAATCGCTCGTTTCGTATTCGAAACATCCTGGATGAAGCCGGGCCATCGTCTGATGAAGCCGGAATATGTACGCCTGTGCTATGCTTATTTTAAGGGTTCTTCTGAACCCCCTGATCCTCAAGAGACGACTGTCATTATTATTGTTGTGTAATGCCCGAACCATTTTATTTCCAAAAATGCCTGGCGCTTTCGCGGCTGCATTGCATCGCCCAATCAATGTGTCCCACCTTTTAACGAGGCTGTTGCATAAGATTTTTATGCATTGCCTAATGTCAGTGATTAAACTCGACTGTCATCAGAGATCCTTCATTCAGAGCCTGGGACTAATGTGCCTAAGAACTTCAATTCCTTACATGAAAACCAACCGTGTCAAGCGACTGCTCTACAGTGATCGTTATCAATGAACGGTTGTGGCACCAAGGATTTCATTCGGAAGGCCTTAAGGCAGGCACAGGACTTGACCCCATTTGGAGGCGACGTCATTGGTTCTGTGGCAGCTGCCCACAAGTACTGGATGAGAAACCTGCATTCAAGCTTTGATGGCAGGCCGCTTTTCCTATGTCCCACTGCCCCGGGACCAATGGCGTGAATTGGCGAGGGGACAACGTGTCTGAAAAGAAGGGAGGTCAATGACCTAGCCAAGTTTCACATCGCCAAAATCTCCAATCTCATCCACTTTCAACGTGGCCAGAACATCTCAAAACGCAGTCGCGCTGGATGTGACACAGACGAGTGTTTGGGTCATACTTTGCAGCATTGCCACCCTACACATCACCAAATAATCCAACGTCACCACATGTGTACCGGATAATTCATGGGTGGGCGCCTTGTGGGGCTGGAAACGGGGCTGCTCACAGGACTGGCGATCATAAGGCGACGGTACCCAGGAGCTCCACCAGTGTCGCAGTTTGCAAAGTACGGGGTCGTTATTGTAACAAACAGAAAGACTCTGTTCTCTCAGAGACACCAAAGATGGACTCGGCCAAAAGAACTTCTGCTTTTCGTGATGCACCTCTTGTGTGGATCGGTCGTCTTCACAAACGCCAGCGCTTAGACGGGTACAAATAGGGACGCGGAAGTATTTGATATTGCGCAATTGAAATAGGTGATTAGGTACCACGATCAGTAGACTTGGTGTATACTCATTCGTACTTACTGACCAACATTTTGATAGGCCATGTGCTCACTCGTGTGTTGTTACATTTATGCTTGTGTGTACTCGTACTCACTAATTCTCACTTTCACTATTGCTTCTATTCACAATTATTAGTGTTCATTTGCGTTCATAGGTGCATTTATTTCTAGTCACTAACAGCTACTTGTGTCCACTGTGACTTACCAATAATCGCTCACATTTGTAAGTATGACCAGCTTTTGTTAATAGTCTTTCACTAACTCTCTTTTATATGTAGACTCGCACCCTTCATCATTGTGAACTCAGTGCAGAGAGAGGATGAGTCAATGTATTCTTTAGTAGGACTTGTAGGTAGCGAGTTCGAACCTATTCAATACTGGGTTTTCAGACCAGCAATTGTCCCGTTTTCTTCTTTCGCGTCTTGTCTGCTTGTGCGCTGCCTAATGAATGTATTTTCACTGCCTATTTTTCTATTGTGTACCGCTCATTCAGTCTTAAATGGTGTTAATAAAATGAGCTTGTGATAAGAAGGTAGACTCTAAAAAGTGCCGTTTGTTGCCGTTTGTTGTTCAGGTTAGAACAGCTCTTTTGTTTCTGCAGGTATGACATCTGAAGAAGGCGCCGTTGCCGAAAGGAGCACGGCATGCTCCGGCCTTCTCCTACTGCCGGTAATGCCTAGTACAAGCTCCGCAGCCTCGAGCAAGGACAGAAAGCGAAGCCTCGAGGCAGAACGCCACACGATGTTATCACAATAACTTCTGACGATAAGGAGGAGCTTGTGCCTGCAGCAAAAATGCCAGAACTTTAAAGAGGTAGTGTTGAAATGGGAAATTCTACTAAAAAAAAGCAGTTTTTTTTTTTAAATTATACAAATTTCCCAAGTTTAGGTTCTCTACTTAAAAGAAAATCAAAGTTTTAAACTCTGTAGTTAAAATCACTTTTGGATAGATTAAGGCGGCTATAAGAGTGAATAGGGCAACTCACCATAAAACGTATTGCTTATTTGAAATTGGTGCACAAACCTATTTAAAAATTTCATTCCATTAAATATGGATTTAAATAACTTTTTTTTTGGAATCTTTCTTTTAAATACTGTTTGTTTTGTGTTATAGTCATGACTGCATGGAATACTGCAAAAGGCAATATTCTTTACAGGTATTAGCCGTTTGTGATATCACTGTGTGCAACAATAAACTTAACCAAACTTTTACAGAGATACAGTTGCACTACTCCCAAACATTTCTGGGACTTAGTACTTTGCCTTTTATTTACTTGAAGTATTGTTGCAAGTTTCGTGTGAGTTTACAATAACTGCAGCTGGTTTCAATGCTGCTCCTTACCATCGGCTCTCAATGTGTCACACAATTGTCATGCAATGTGGCTGCGCTGAACTGCGTGGCTATGTTACTGACAGAGTGAGTCATGCAGTCATTCTGATGATCATGTTCCTGATGCTACTCAGGATAACTCTCATTGCAATTAGCAAGATGGAGATCGTGAAGATCAGCTGCTACATTATGGGTTTCCCAGTTCTAATAGCTGGCTTACAAAAGTGAAAGCGTGTTGAGCGCTGTTTTGGTTTCTAACTTCCAAGAAATTTGTAAGGTGGTGTATTTCAGTTTAAAGGGTGTCACATTTCGCGATTTAGGCTTTGTGTCATATGCTCGCGTATTACTTTGTATAGGCTGTTGGGCTCAGCCACTTTCCGTACCCTCGAACACTTGTGTTTACCTGGGCCTTTTTTTTTTTCACATGAGTAAGTAAGCTTTTTAGTTTAATGTACTGATATTAGATTGTGCTTCGGCCATGGAAAGCCCTAGAAGTGGGTGTGAACTTGGAATAGTCCTGAAGTGTGGTTGAGAAACTCTTCTTCACTTGTTGTTTTTCTTTATGAATTAACACTTCATGCGTGATGAAGCACTACCACCGTGTTTTCCCCTGAGACTAGCGGAGTGCAAATGCAAGCCTCAGGAACGTAGACTATAGTAGCACTCAAAGATATCTTTTACCTCAATATATCTAAGAATATTTATCTGAAATTTCATTAAAACAAAGGTTTGCTGCTGCCTCAGAAGCAGGCCAGGGCAGTTGAAACTTCTTCTGGTGGCCAGTGGCCATATGGTTGATTTTCATGCGGTTTTTACAAATGCGCTTTTCAAATCGCATGCTATGCTTGCTGTGAGAGACAATAGCTGCTGAACTGGAGCAGCGCATTTTGCATCAGCTACTGCTGGGAAGGGATGCACGTCAATGCTCATCTTGCCTTCGTATCACTAGTCCGTTGTAGAGTGGCACACTTTCCTCCCTACTACACAGTTTTTCGCACTTTGTAGTTCTATATTCTGGGCCGTACGTTGTATGCATCACCTAGTGTTTTCGTTATCACCACGTGGCAAGTACCAAGCATGAGCATCTGCACAGATTGTAGCATCTAATGTTAAAGGATTTCAGTTATCCCGCAAACAGTTATTCAGAGAATGATGTCAGCAACGAGGCTGCTATTTTACAAGCAACCTTTATCAGCAAGAATGAATATGCTGCCACTTTTTTGCAGACATAGCAGGGCTCACTGTTCACGAAACCAAATGCAAAAAAGAAGGTTTTCTGAACTGTTTTGAACAATTGCCAGCAAAAGTAATCCGAGCTAGGATGCAGTCTATTTTTTTTTGTTTTCTAAGGAGCCCAGCTGTTAAAAGCTTAAGGCATGTTGCCACCCTTTAACTTTTCAAATTCAAGTTTATGTGAAAATATTTGAAGAATCCATAGACATTAGAATTGTTCTCCAGCAAAAATTATGTCTTTATCTATATCACCCCGTACAAATGCCCCAACTTCGAAATGATCGATCATGTTTCAATGAAACTTCCTGTGCTTATTTCTGAAACATTAACCTATGCAATGAACTAGAATAATTTAAAACAAATAAAAACTTTTGATGTCCTAAAATGCGACCATCTGTAATTACACAGTTGTGGTTTTTTTTGGCCGTGCTGTACTTGATATTGATGACAGCTTAAAGATACTAGTTTATTGCACAGCCTCAATGAACTGTTACATTGCTGCCAAGCCATTTTTGCTTAGTGTCACAGGATCACAATTATCACTATATCGCATTTGCTTGTTCCCGTGACATCAAACACTTGAAATTATTATGGTAGTTGGTCTGCCAGTATCAGGGCGGTACTCGGGAATTTTTTTCGGGTGGTGTTTGTGTGTAGAATGGCCAACTTCGGCCACCAGTGGTCGATGTGAAGGCGTTATTTAGTATAAACCTGAAAAGTTCAAGTGCGAAAAGTTGTAGGTGGTGTCAGAACCCCCTCAACTCCACCATAGTTACAGCCTTAGTCAGTACGGCCAAATGTTCGTGTTGCTGTTAATATACCAGAAACACTTTCTGGGCAAATTTTATGAGAGATTTAATAAATATTGCATTGCCAAATGTCGTATTGCCACGTTCCTTCCTCAAGTTTTTGTTATTGCCCCGTTACTGTAGGCGATTCTGAGCAAAAATTATGCCTGCAGTGTTCGCAAAGCTTCGGGGCTGTTGTAGATCCTTTCGTTAAGATCACGCCCACTTCGCGAACAATGCAGATCATTCTAGAATCTATGCAGCCACTAGCTATAACACTAAAATGTTCGACACTACGTGTATAAATGCCAACACGCTTCGCCATTTCTAAGTTGATCGAAGGTCAACGCTCCGTTCGCCGCTATCAGTGCAAGTCTGCTACTGTAATCCGACTTTCCGCTTTACCGGGCATGAACATATGCAGTTTCTCTCAACATCCAGTCTCCTGTTTTTGGCCACATCACGACCCCGTGACAGTATTATAGTTAAGAACGACAAACCTTTAGCGCTCAATAGACTGGTATTTACGTTAGCACAGAAAAGAAACTTTGGCTCGAACAAAAATCAGCTTACAACACTCTTATACAGGTGGTTGACATGCGTGCTGAGATTTTGTGGGTGGCCTTTTTATTTATTTTAGGGTTGTAAGCAGCTGCAGTTTGATGCTTAATGTCACAAAAACTGTGGTCACCATCAGCAGAATTGCCGTCGCCTTCCCTTCGTGCAATTTAACATCGTAGCTCTTGTTTCTCCGTCATATGTGACAGTTTTCCCTGTTGTATGTTAATAGGACTCTGTCAAGAGCAATTAGTTTCAAACATTCTGCATGATAGCAGTGGCATCAAATAACTCAGGGCAACACCCAAGTTTTTGACAAACCGTGAAGGTGCAATAAGTGCAATGACTTATTTCAACCTTTATTACCACAGCACATGGATGGGACCTCAATATCTTGGATTTATGCGTGACATACAGTAGCATTGAAGAGTACTTTGTCAGTGCAGCTTGAAATATGGTCTCTGGTTTAGTTCTGAGCTTCAATAAGATTGACTTTTTACGTCACTTAAACTATTTGTTTCTTTTCTTACTGCCAATTTATACGAACATTCCTGCAGCACTTTCCATACCAAAGTGAGTTTTTTAACTCTTAAAGTTTGTATGAATTGTCGAAATTCAATCTAACAATCTTTCAATAATGTAAAATAAATTGCATACTTTAAAGAGTGAGGTTTAGTTGTGTTATCTTTGCGTCAGCATGAGCAAAGCATGGCAGAGAATTTTACATAAGCTTTACTTGTACAAAATAGAGTGCTACTAAAATACAATGGGAAAAGGAAACAGAAAAACCAAAACAGTTACAACACAGTTGCCAACTTGGAGTAGTGTGTGTGTGAGGAAAGGGCCACTGGTGCACAGTGGCACGAATCATGCTGAAAAAGAATACAAGTGTGCCCAGTTTTTTTTCTTTCCATGGACTGCAATTGAGCTAAAGAAATTGTAATTATCTTTGTTATGAAGTTAACTGTGTAAATAGATGGATAGATAAATAACTGTGAAAATAGATGGATAGATAGATAACATCACTGGGGGAGAAGAGGCGGGTGCTACCTCCCTCCCTCCTTGCGGGCCGCTCCCACTTTAGAAAAGGCAGGGAGCACCTTCTCGCGGCATCATGGTGATGACGTGCTGACGGTGATGATACGTGCTTTTGATGGATGAAAAAAGGTCCTGTTTTGGGAGGATTCGCACTTTGAGTTCCTTCGGTATGTGAAGGTAGTCCCACATCATCTGCTCGAATGCGCACACACACCCACCGTGTGGGTAGGGGGAGGACTTGTATATACTGTAAAAATGTTTGTGTATGTGTGCGTGTGTGCGTGTGGATGTGTGCATGTGTGTGCGTGTGCGTGTGTGTGTGTGTCAACTGAAAGGAGATATATTGCTCTGTATATATTGCTCAGTACCGAGTCTGTTGTCTTTCTGTCGGTAATCTATAGCAGGTAAGCATGCGAGTAATTCTGAATTTTCCTGTTAACGTTGTTATGCTGCCATTGCAGTTCTCGCCTCCTTCAGTGCTTACTTTATGTCTTTGTCATCACCATTGCAGTTCTTGTGTTCACTTAAGGCAGGGCTGAGCATTCTTACATGTGTATGGATGTGCACACATAAAGAGTGTATCAGTCCCACTGACAGGATTGTGCTAGTGTAAGCGGCACTCGAGTTCGCACAGCTGAATTCTCCGGCAGCGTCTCATTCTCCGGCAGCGCCTCCTTCTCTGGTAGCGTCTCCGTGCTTGCTCGGGAAACGCTGCACTGCGTTAACGTGGACTCCGAGCCCTGCGCGCGTCCACTCGACGTGGTTGCCCATTGGTTCAACGAACATTCAAAAAAACAAAAGTGAACCTTCGAGCCAGGCCCACATAGCAACGCATCGCCAGAGAGAGGGGAACGAGCCGAGATTCGAGCCGGGACCGCGAAGCAACGCATCGCAGAGCGAGCCGAGACGCGAGTGGCGTCGGAAGTAGCCGATCGAGTTCCTGCACCGAGTCCAGTTTCCTTATACATGTAACCACTGCCTCACCTGTAACTTAGCACAATACAGTTTTTCTGAAAATTTGAACCTTGCCTTGACTGCATTCATTCGGACACCGCTGACATGGCGCAGCCGACAGAATGTGAATCGACCGAGCTGCATGCGGAGGAAGAAACGACGCCACGAGAAGGAGCGACGCCACTCCGTACATCGTCTCGGGACTCCGAAACGACCATCGTCGAAAGCGTGTTCACGACCCTCGACCACAGCACGATGGCTAATGAAACGAAAAAGCAACTCTTCGACGAGCTGAGAGCACAAGGTCTACGGTGCTCCGGACGAAAGGACGAGCTCATTGCAAGAATCATCCGCGACAACATCACTCGCCAAGCCCTAGAGCCGACGGACTCGTCAACGAAGGACCAGGCTGCCTACGACGACGACAAGCAGGCGCACCTGAAGACACTGTCCGCCTACAACGCGAGGCTTTGCGCTGAACTGAGCAGCCTGCGAGCCCAGCTTAACCGTGTGACCACGAGTGAACGTGAGACATTGCACGAAGCCCATCAGAACGCTTCACTGCCAACGGAACGGGTGACGACTCCAACCCTCGGGCTGCACCATTCCGTCCTTACTGACATAACGATGTCCTCGGGTTCGACGCGGCCACCGTCACTGAACGACGGCACCAACCAAGACGCGGCACGCCCCGCCGCGCCGATCGTTTCAACGCACGAGGGAGAACCTTCCATGGCCCAGATCCTCACCGCGCTCGTGAACACACAAGCCCTGCACGCCAACACGCTGTCGAGAAGTCCACCGACGACGAGCCCGATCCAGATTCATTCCACAAGCGACACGTCATCCTCAATCCCCTTGTTCCATGGGACGCCACAACAAAGTGTTCACGAATAGATTACGCAAGTGGAGAGAATCGCAGCGCTCGCCCACTGGACGCCATCGCTGACGTTGGTGACAGCAGCAAGCCGCTTGACGGGATCTGCCAAGGATTGGCACAGCGCCTGCGGCTCACAGTATGACACCTGGGAGCAATGGAACGAAGCGCTCATTCTCCGATTCAAACGAAAGCTGATAATGCAGGAGTTTCTCGAACTGCAGACGAAGCGACGCCTTCAGAGCCACGAGACCGACGTCGAGTACATGTACTCGAAGAACGCCATTCAGAACAAGGCGCCGTACCGTTTAGCAGAGGAAGAACGTATTTCCCTAATTCTCAGCGGCATCGAGGACGACACATGGGCCAACCCACTCGCAGCGCAGCTGTGTGGCACAGTAACCGAACTCATTGACAGAGTGGCTTTGCTGACCGTGTGTGCCGAGAACGACAAGAAATTGTCATCGTCTACAGCGCGCCGTGGCCAGGGTTTGAACCATTGGGTGCCAGCCAGCAGCTCTGCCAACTTGCCGAAGGCCTACCCGAGCAGCGATTTCTCGGGAGCTCCACACCCGCGGCCCATCTCTGCTCGTTCGTGCTTCAACTTCGGCGACATCGGTCCCCTGTCCCGTGATTGTAGAAAGCCAAAAACGCCAGCAACGATCAGAGCGGACGAGAAACGAGCGAAGAGGGACAATAGCAGCCACGAAACAGGGACTACGTCACCTAGGGAAGCGAACTGTTTTTTGCATTCGACGGGCGGCACATTACCAATAGTGTCCGGTACTGCTAACAACCGACCCGTCCGCGTGTGCATTGACAGTGGCCCCAACTTATCCATCATGAGTGCCAATGCCTTGACGGACGACATTCCCATGCACGCAAGGGTATCGCGCGAAAACATTGAAGTTCTCAACTGCAGCATATGCCCAACTCTCGCTGCAACGCTTGATGTGACACTGGGCACCACGAATGCGCGACTCAAAGACGTCGTGGTAACGGAACTGCCCAGCGGCATCGACCTGATTCTGGGATCAGACTGGCGACGAGTCGCGAACGTCGACGTAACGTTTCACACGTTAAACGATGTGACTATCGTTCCAGTCGAGCCCTCCGGAAAATTTTCATCGTCCGAAGTGCCACCCCCGAAAGAAGGCACATTACACCGCACCGGGGAAACGCTTATTGCGACGTTCTGCTGGCAATTGGACAAGAGTGTTTCCAAAGACGAAGGGTACGTGCGCCTCAACACGATATGTCCCGCACCAGACGAAGACTTCACGAGTCTAGTCGAAGTCGCCACACGGAAGATAACGAAGGATGCCACCGAGGCAGAGAGGGAACAACTTCACGCAATTCTGTTAAGGCATCACCAAGTGTTCACTTCCAAAGGCGACACTTTGGGCGTGTGTCCTCACACCGAGCACAGCATCGAACTCAGAGACAATATACCAGTGTCATCGAGGCCATACAGGTGCTCAGCGGTTGATCGCAAGTTCATCCGAGAACAGGTGAATGACTACCTCTCCAAGGGCATCATAAGGCCGAGCGAAAGCGAGTACGGTGCTCACACGATAGTCGTCGACCAACCGCACCACCCGACGACTCCACGAAGAATGGTACACGACTATCGCAAGCTCAACGAGAAAACCATCAACCCTTCTTATCCAATGCCCGTCATGGAAGACGTTATTGACGATGTCATGCGCAACGGATTGGCTTACTTCACTGTGTTGGACATGAAGACGGCATTTCTGACTATACAAATGAAGCCGGACAACGTACACAAGACCGTATTTGTCACTCCAGACGGAAAGTACGAATACCTTCGAATGGCCTTTGGATTTTGCAAGGCTACTCAGACCATGCAAAGAGTCCCGCGTAGCACGTTCGATGGCTTACCTAGGACAGCTATGTACATGGACGATGTCGGGCAGGGAGCCACAACAGTGAGGAAGGCTCTGGATTTGCTGAACGAAGCACTCAGGAGAGTCGTGATCAACGGCTTGAAGATGGATCTCCGGAAATGCCAGTTGATTCAAGACAAAGTATCTTTCCTGGGTTACGTGATCTTCGCCGAAGGACGAACACTGGACGAATCCAGAGTTGCCGCTGTCGAGAAGTTCGAGCCGCATCGCAACGCAAAGAAGCTGTACTCCTTCCTGCAGTTCGCTAACCACTACCGAAAGTTCATACTGGAGTTTGCAAAGGTCAAGCACAAGCTACGGCACCTTCTGACGAAGGACGTTCCTTTCGTATGGACTGACGCTCATGAAGCAACCGTACACACCATAAAACACGCCTTGAAGAACCCGCCGATTTTGGCGAGCTTTCGCCCAGACTGCCCGACTAACGTTCACGTCGACGCTTCGCAAACCGGACTGGGTGCGATGCTTTCTCAAACTCAAGATGGAAGGAAGCGAATCATAGAGTATGCAAGCAGATCACTAAACGGGCATGATCGTGGTCTACACTCTAATATGCTTGAGTGCATGGCGCTCCACTGGGCGATCACTGAGAAGTTTTCGGTCTACCTGAGAGGAGGCCCTCGTTTTACAGTGTTCACGGACAACTTCAGCTTGTCATACCTCGTCCAGAAGGGAGCCAGCAACCGCAGATTTGCGAGGGGGACGCTCAACTTAGCAGAGTACACCTTCGACGTCAAGCACAAGCCAAAACGCCAGAACTTCGCTGCTGACGCACTCTCGAGGCAGTCGGAATCTGCAGAGGCTTTCGACCAGGGCGTTTCGACCCGAGACCTCTACTGCTACGCAGTAGTGGTCGGCAAACACAGTCGCCTACGCGAGTTTCAGGAGAGGGATACTGACTGCAAAAGATTTCGGGAGGAGGCCAAGCCCAAATCTTCAGACTACGAGATCGAAAACGACATACTGGTGAAGAAATCTCTCGAGGAAGGATGGGTTCGTGGGAGGGTGGTCATTCCCGCTGCCCTCTGAAGCAGTGTGATGATTGTTTTCCACGACAACAACGGCCACCTAGGCGTCGAGAAGACAAGAGACCTGATCCAGCGAAAGTACTGGTGGCCATCGATGAGAAAGGACATACGCGAGTATGTTGACTCCTGCCACACGTGCCAGACTATCAATGCCCGCATGACACGGAATGAAGATTGCCTCATCCCACGCCATATTCCTACTGAGCCAAACGCGGTGATATCCCTGGATCACATGGGTCCGCTAAACGAGAAGGGAGACCACATCCTCGTGTGTATCGACCACGCCACGAGATACATGGACGCCGTGACCGTACCGAGCACTTCGTCGACGCACTACCTTGACTTCATGACAAACCGGTGGATTCCGCGATTTGGAGTTCCCAGCGTCATTATTACGGACCAAGCCAAGGGATTCGTGAACAATAAAACCAACCAATTCCATCACAGACTGGGAATTGCTCATCAGAACTCCCCACCGTACTGGCCACAATCACACGGACTGATTGAGCAAATGGTAGGAACGTTGAAACAGGTGCTACGCAAAATGCTAAACAACAAGGACAAAAGGCAGAAGGAACTACCCCGAGCAACGCTAGCAATCAACGCCATGAAGCATCGTCACAGTGGCCACAGCCCATTTCGACTCATGCACGGCTACGACCCAAAACTGCCAGAAGAGCTCAACCTCGCCTCAGTCGAGGGGGACATCGACGAGTCTCATAGACTACACGACTTTGCAAGGGGACGTGCGGAGACAAGAGAGAGGCTACTGCAGAGTCAGGGCAAAACAACGGTCCGATACGACAAGAAGCAGCGAACTCCGAGGTTCATAACGGGGGACCTCGTCATGCTTGAGTTGGGCGCTCGAGGCACATTAGACCCTCGCTATGAAGGTCCGTTCGAGATAACAGCCCTCATCGGAGGAAACAGGGCCGAGATCCAAAGAGTACCCCACACACCGGGCATGATCAACCAAAAAATCGTCAACGTGGAGCAGCTTCGTAGACATAAGGAGCCACTCCTAGAAGTTACGGAACCATCGACATCTAACGACACGCACGCCTGAGGACAGGCGCAATTTTCGGGAGGGCCGTGTCAGCGGCACTCGAGTTCGCACAGTTGAATTCTCCGGCAGAACCTCCTTCTCCGGTAATGTCTCCGTGCTTGCTCGGGAAACGCTGCACTGCGTTAACGTGGACTCTGAGCCCTGAGCGCGTCCACTCGACGCGGTTGCCCATTGGTTCAAAGAACATTCAAAAAAACAAAAGTGAACCTTCGAGCCAGGACCACATAGCAACGCATCGCCAGAGAGAGGGGAACGAGCTGAGATTCGAGCCGGCACCGCGGAGCAACGCATCGCAGAGCGAGCCGAGTGCGAGTGGCGTCGGACGTAGCCGATCGAGCTCCTGCACAGAGTCCAGTTTCCTTATACATGTAACCACTGCAGATTCACCTGTAACTTAGCACAATACAGTTTTTCTTAAAATTTGAACCTTGCCTTGACTGCATTCATTCGGACATCGCTGACACTAGCCCCCCCTCCTCCTTGAAAGTCAAATAAAAGGTTTTTTTTTTACCGAGGAACAATTACAAAAATTATAAAAATGAGAAGCAGCGATTGCATAGTGGTTAGAGCATCCGCCTCGCATGCAAAAGGTCCGTGGTTCAAAGCCCGGTGCCGCGCAGCTCCCAACCGGATAAAAAAAAAATCCGCGTGGAGATGGAACTGCATTACGAGGCCTGGGGTGCGGCTTCACCGGTAACCACCGCCGGGAACGCACACCCTCACCAGAGAAGGATTGGCCACCCTGGTGCAGTATCTGGCCACCCTGGTGCAGTATCTGGCCACTACCTCCCACATGCATACGTCAAATAACTCACGGCCCTAAGTCCCCAGCAGCTGCGAAGCAACTGACCACGGCGGCGGTCAGATCTGACAGGCAGCAGAGGGTGCTAAGAATCTCTGGATCCGGACAGGCCGCCATTGGAAACTGAACTTGGCAACGTTTAACGCTAGAACCTTATCTGGTGAGGGAAGTCTAGCTGTACTGTTCGAGGAGCTGGAAGGTGTTAAATGGGATATAATAGGGCTCAGTGAGGTTAGGAGGACAGATGAGGCCTACACGGTGCTACAGAATGGACATGTCCTTTACTATCGGGGCTTGGCTGACAGAAGACAACTGGGAGTGGGGTTCCTGACTTCTTTGCGCAAACACGTACTTGGACACAAGGAAAAGAGGCAAACAACACGGGCGCAAAACACGTGCAACAATCCGTCTGCAGATGCGTGAACTCTTAAATTTTTGTCCTTTTGTGGTTCTTATCATGACGTAGCGCTGAATAAGCTTTCTTTAGGTTATCTCGTTTGTTCCTGGATCCACCGATGGGGGGGCGTGTGGGCTACATGAAGATATAAGTACAGTTCATTGTTCAAAATAAACCAGTTGTGAGTTTGCGCCCGTGTTGTTTGCCTCTTTTCCTTGTGTCCGTGTACGTGTTTGCGCAAAGAAGTCATGAACCAGTACCAACTCGCCCAACTTCCAGTACTGTAGTGGGGTTCCTAATTCACAGAAACATAGCTGGCAACATAGAGGAATACTATAGCATTAATGAAAGGGCGGTAGGTATTGTAATTAAACTGAATAAAAGATACAAAATCAAGGTAGTACAAGCTTACACGGTTCAATTGAAAGCTTCTAAGAAGACGTGGAATCGGCAATCAGTAAGGTAAAAACACAGTATACTATACTGATGGGAGAATTTAATGCAAAGGTAGGGAAGAAGCAGGTTGGAGACCAGGCAGTAGGATATTATGGCATCGGTACTAGAAACGCCAAAGGAGAACTACTAGTGGAACTCGCAGAACGCAAAAACTTACGAATTTTTAATACCTTCTACCGAAAACGAGGAAACCGCAAGTGGACATGGAGGAGCCCTAATGGCGAAAATAAGAACGAAATAGACTTTATAATGAGTGCACACCCAGGCATCGTGCAGGACGTGGAAGTGGTTGGCAAGGTACAATGCAGTGACCATAGAATAGTACGGTCTCGAATTCGCCTAGATTTGAGGAAGGAACGACAGAAACTGATACGCAAGAAGCCAATCAATGAGCTAGCACTGAGAGGGAAAGTACAGGAATTCAGAGTCTCGCTTCAAAACAGGTACTCAGCTCTTAGTGAGGAGACCAACCTTAGCATAGATGCAATGAATGATAATCTGACGAGTATCATTACGGAGTGTGCAGTGGAAGTTAGAGGCAGGGTAGTTAGACAGGACACTGGCAAGCTTTCCCAGGAAATGAAGAAACTCATTAAGAAGCGTCAAATCGTGAAAGTCTCAAGTACAATAGACAAAATAGAACTGGCAGAGCTTTCGAAGCTGATTAATAGGCATAAGGTATCCGATGTAAGAAGGTATAACATGGAGAGAATTGAACACCCTCTGAAAAACGGAGGGAGCGTCAAAGCAGTGAAGAGGGAACTTGGGATAGGCAAAAACCGAATGTATGCACTAAGGGACAAAGAAGGCAAAATAACTACCAATATGGATAGGATAGTTAAAATAGCGGAGCAGTTTACAGATTACAGATAGTAAAAGTTTACAGTTTACAGATAGTAAAATAGCGGAGGAGTTTTACAGAGATCTGTACAGTAGCCGGGACAACCACGACTTTAATACTATAAGAACTAGCAATAACCCAGATGACACCCCACCAGTAATGATAGAAGAAGTCAGAAAAGCTTTGGAGAGCATGCAAAGAGACAAAGCTGCTGGTGAGGATCAGATAACATCAGATATGCTGAAAGATGGAGGACAAATTGTGTTTGAAAAACTAGCCACCCGGTTTACGAGGTGTCTCCTGACGGGAAGGGTACCAGAGTCTTGGAAGAACGCTAATATCATCTTAATACATAAGAAAGGAGATGACAAGGACTTGAAGAATTACAGGCCAATTAGCTTACTCTCTGTAGTATACAAGCTATTTACAAAAGTAATTGCCAACAGAGTAAAAAAAACGTTAGAATTCATTCAATCAATGTAACAAGCAGGACTTCGAACAAGCTACTCAACAATCGACCACATTCATACAATCAAACAGGTAATAGATAAATGCTCAGAATATAAACAATCACTATACATAGCCTTCATAGATTACGAGAAGGCGTTTGATTCAGTAGAAATATCAGCCGTCATACAGACACTGCAGAATCAAACCATCGATGAAGTATATATAAACATCCTGCAAGAAATCTACAGGGGATCACCTGCTACCATAGTAGCAGTTGATCCCCTGCAAAAGGCAGTTTTGCAGTCTTCTAACGCTTTCGTTAAGGCTGGGGTCCAAGTGACAGGATGGTTGCCGCACGAACAGACCGGTTCTGGAAGCAGGTTAAACCTGTGAAAATAGAAGCGGAACCGACCACGCCCCGTTAGAAGGGTGATGGGGGCTTTGTTAGGTGGGAACCAAAGAGCTGCATCTAAGACGTGGGGAACCTATTTCAATAGGTCAGCTTCGGCATTATTATCCGTCCAGTCGAGCTCCCAACACCGAAGTTTCTGCCTTCCTAAGGCACTGCGGACAGCCCTTGGAGGGAGGGGAGCCTGCTTCATGTCACCCGATTGGGCCACATGTCCAGCGAGAAAATCAGCCAGTTCATTGCCAAAAAGTCCCTAATGCCCTGGCACATGGTAGAGTGCAATCGAGGCGGCAGTTGAAATATCCCGCAAGATAATATTTAATTATTGGATTCATGGGTCAGTAGTCCAGAATCACGAGAGTGCCTGGAGAAAAGACAAGCAATTCGTGTATACACGGACGGTGGAGGCTGAGCCCTTGTTCTTTATTTGACGTAACGCCCCGATTAGTGCGATGACTTCAGTGCATTACGCGTTTGTGGCGTGGTCAACACGATATACCGGCCTACCAATGTGATTCGCTCACTCAGGCCCAGCACGACGAATAAACACGACTTACAGCTAGTCTTCTCCGATCAGCAGTGCAGTCCTAGACGCTTTCTTGCTCTTCGTGCCTTCAGATGAATAAGGAATAGCTTGTGACTATTTCGTTTGCTTGAGGGTTGAAATGGTCTTATAGGCATTTCACAAGGTCGCCATGCGTCAGAGTTGGTGGGAACCCCCCTGTGGTGCCCTTGCCAAATCCTGATGACGCTGTCGCTCATTGATAAAACTCGGTGCTTATCTGTGTCGGTAATTGATTTATATGTGGGGTTTAACGTCCCCAAATTACCATATGATTATGAGAGACGCCGTAGTAAAGGGCTCCGGAGATTTAGACCACCTGGAGTTCTTTAACGTGCCCTTAAATCAGAGCACACGGGCCTACAACATTTCTGCCTTTGTCGGAAATGCAGCCGCCACAGCCGGAATTAAATCCCGTGAGCTGCGGGTCAGCAGCCAAGTACCTAAGCCACTAGACCACGGCGGCGGGGCTATCTGCATCAGTAAACTCGTTTCCCATCAGGCTTCTTTGTCGGCACGGCCCCATCCGGCTCTCCAGCGCCTTCTGTGCGGACCACAGCGGTTGCGCACGGACCTACCGGCGGCAACATAGGGTCAGAATGGCGGAGCACGGGCGCAAGGCCAAGAGGTCGGCGGATCTTACCACCCGACCTATGCTCGGACTCTGAATCTGAGATTGGAAGTGAGGACTCCGCGTTCAGCGAGGGTGTCTCCAATGGAATTCCTCCCCTCACACACATTAGAGGTGATACAACAATGGTGGCAACAAACACAGTTCCAGACAATGAGATGGACCAATACGCCTGCCCTGAATGCGGCAGATACTTCAAGTCGAAACTGCCCTAAGCCAACATAGACGCCATGCACATCATCATCATCATCAACCTGACTACGTCCACTGCAGGACAAAGGCCTCTCCCATGTTCCGCCAGTTAACCCGAGAGAAGCAGCGATGGCGTAGTGAGAAGCAGCGATGGCGTAGTGGTTAGAGCATCCGCCTCGCATGCGAAAGGTCCGTGCTTCAAATCCCGGTGCCACGCAGCTCCGAACTGGATAAAAAAAAAAATCCGCGAGGAGATGCAACTGCATTACGAGGCCTGGGGTGCAGCCTCACCGGTAACCACCGCCGGGAACGCACTCCCTCACCAGAGAAGGATTGGCCACCCTGGTGCAGTACCTGGCCCCTATCTCCCACATGCATACGCCATGCACATATCGAGGCTTATAATGCTGCCATAGATATTGAGCGATCCAAACCAAGATGGACAAAGGAGGAAGGGTACCTTCTAGCAGTCTGTAGAGTCCAACTTCAAAAAGAGACTGTTCAAAATATCAACCAGCGATTGGCGAGCAGAATTCTAACAAGAACTTCCGACGGCATCAAGTCCCACAGCCGGCAAGTGTGCTACCGGAATCTGGTAAAAAAACTGCAAAATAGGAGAGATGGTGATGATCAAAGCCAAGCCGTTTGTGATTCTTCGTCAATGTATATACAGGCTCAAGAGGATACAAGTGCTCCGTACAACACTGTATCTTCACAGGTAGACCCCCTCCCCCAACTGCTACATGTGATGAGCTGCAAACCTTGGGGTGGAAACAGCCACCTCATTCCTTTTAAGCTTTCAGACTATAAGAATTAACAAAGAGGTTCCTGGAGGAATAGAATGTTGTAATGATCCTCAAAACTTACCTGCTAGATGTCTTCACTACAGATAGGAGGGAGGGTCCAGAGCGGTCGCACGCTGGCTATTACTGATGAAAGCCATCGTAAAATAAAGAAGAGAGTGTGCGCAATGCCAAAAGCTCTTCAGGGAAAATCGCTCGTTTTGTATTCGAAACATACTGGATGAAGCCGGGCCATCGTCTGATGAAGCCAGGATATGTACGCCTGTGCTATGCTTCTTTTAAGGGTTCTTCTGAACCCCCTGATCCTCCAGAGACGACTGTCATTATTGTGTAATGCCCGGACCATTTTGATTCCAAAAATGCCTGGCGCTTCCTTGGCTGCATTGCATCGCACAATCAATCTCTCCCACCTTTTAACGAGGCTGTTGCATAGGATTTTTATGCATTGCCTAATGTCAGTGATTGAACTCGACTGTCATGTCGTCAGAGAGCCTTCATTAAGAGCCTGGGACTAATGTGCATAAGAACTTCAATTCCTTACATGAAAACCAACCGTGTCCAGCGACTGCTCTACAGTGATCATTATTAATGCACGGTTGGGGCACCAAGAATTTCATTCGGAAGGCCTTAAGGCAGGCAGAGGACTTAACCCCATTTGGAGGTGACGTCATTTGTTCTGTGGCAGCTGCCCGCAAGTACTGGACGAGGAACCTGCATTCAAGTTTTGATGGCAGGCCGCTGTCCCAATGTCCCACTGCCCCGGGTCCAATGACGTGGATTGGCGAACAACGTTTCTGAAAGGAAGGGAGTTCATTGACCTAGCCAAGTTTCACATCGCCACAATCTCCAATCTCATCCACTTTCAACGTGGCCAGAACACCTCAAAACGCAGTCGCGCTGGATGTGACACAGACGAGTGTTTGGGTCATACTTTGCAGCGTTGCCACCGTACACATCACCAAATAATCCAACGTCACCATATATTAGTTCGTTATTTGGCGAGAACGTTAAGGAAAAAAGAATGGCCTGTTCGCGAGGAGCCGCATTACCATACATCGCAGGGTACAAAAATCCACGACTTAGTGCTTTTTAGAGACGGCCAATGGGTCATTCTTGATGTCCAGGTTGTGAGTACGCTGGGGAACCTTTCAGAAGACACGAGGCTAAGCGAACGAAATATCTAATTCCCGATATGCTAATGAAAATAAAAGATGCGACCGGCGCGTTCACCTATCCGACTGTGTCATCAGTCACCTTGACCTACCGTGGAACATGGGCAAGTGAGTCTGTTAGGATTCTGCGGGACTTGGGTTTGGGACGTGAAAATCAGCGGACTTGGATTTGGGACGTGAAGTTCATCAACGGTCAACAGCAGTTATAAACTGACTCCGATCAGCACGTGTTGGGATTACATAACCCCTTTGCCGCAAGTGCAGCTTTTTGGCAACTGAAGCACAGTTGGTAATGGGTATCTCTGCCCTATCAGAGTTAAATATAACAGTAATCTGAGGGCTGCCTCACTCTATGCATAGGTGTCCAATGATGATGTTAATAAAAAATAAGCTTCAAAGCGCACACGATATGTGATCCAGCTACTAAGAGCGTCGTCGAAGGCTGGGGATCCAGATCCCATTACTCTGGTGTCAAAATTTAAGTGCAATCAACGATTCCACCTTCGTCGCCACTGTACTATCGTACATAAGTGCGAATAAAATACACTTCAAGGCAAGAACAAGAACTGAATGCTTCTGTATTTATACCCTGGCCTGAAACCGCGGCATGCACCGTGGCGAGCAGCGAAGACAAGTGGTGTCAGCATGCTTCTTGCGTCTGCATCTGATCAACAGTCGCGTCTGCATCTGATCGACAGTATATCACAAATAGTCACAAATTTTCTGGACCTGTGTCGAAGGAAGCGTCCCGAGTCTCACGCCATCCTTGTCGCGAAAGCTTCATGTTCCGGATTCAATTCAGACCCTCTATAGTTAGAAATCTTCATGCACTACAACGCAAGCCCAACGCGTCTCACGGTAACGAACACGAAAATAGCACAAATCGCCTACAAAAAGCGATACAGTGGTGGCTGGCGTTGGCTACGAGACGCTTTAAGCCACTTCAGTTGAACTTCCGCGGGAAGTGCAACGACATTTACGAGTATATAATTGAGCAAGAGAAACTCCTTCGAACTGAATGTATACCAACTGAAGTACTTCAAGAGACCGCAGCGTTAAACAAACACCGGATTTGTCTGAAAGCAATAAGGAAAACCCGCTCCATCAGCTTAATAAGGAATTGTACGCACACACAATCCGATGTCCTCCTTCGTTCACTGAAGACTTGGTAACTGTATGCTTGGCAGGCAAGCCATCAAAGCCGTGTAATTAGTCACCCACAATGCTGATGTTTAAACCATGCACGCATACGTGCTTGGTTCGCCGATTCACTTTTAAACATTCAGTTGTAGCTCATACGCACTACGAAAATCAGCAGACATGGTTACTAAGCAAAGAAAAAAAAAAGAAACCAGTAAGTAGGCACAGAGAAATAAACGTTATTTGATCTTCTCCGCCAGAATATCGCTCAGTGAAAATCAGTCCGTGATTTCAATATCGCGGGCCATCATGCACAAGTAACACACCACCGCGCTCAATCAAGAACGTCCACACATTTCTTATTCTTCATCGTCTTGTTCTTCTCCTGCTTCTATCGTTCTGTTTCTATTTTCCTTCATCATAACCTCCATGTTTATCATCATTAACAAACACTATCTTCTTCATCATCGTCGTTGTTCACTTCTAGTATCAGCAAGTATATTAGGGCCAAAAAAATCAACAGCACCAACCACCGAGGTGGGCGAGTGGCTTGGGCATTGCGCTGCTCGATCCCATTTGGCGGGCTAAAACCCGGCCTCGGGGGCTGTATACAGGTGGAGAATGTATAAAAAAATGCGTGTTGTTATGCCCTGTAGTCCTCCATGGCAGGGCATTGTTAAGTTTGACTTGTTAAGTTTCTGTTTGAGGGGTTGGGAGATTTTTTTCGCGGTCTTTTTACCGTACATCCCACTACTCTTCAGCTGAGCTGCCATATGGCCCTGGTTGTTGCCCCATTCACTTGAAAAAGGAGGAATGCTTTCGTTTGGCGAACTGTTCTCGAACAATAAACCTAATGTAAGGACATGTCGCGAATGTGCGAAGGTTCAAATTCTACCTTATTTTCAGCAAGGTAATGCGACTGTGGAGCCGATGGGATTAAGAGAAAGATGTGGACAAGGTTGATTGGGTGACAAGTCCTTGGTCAGGTGATGCCCACACCTCACAACACGCTTTCTCTACCTTTCCTTTATGCGTCCTCTTTCCTCTCTCCCTCAAGGAGATAAAGGAACCATGCTTCCGCTTGGGTTCATCGAACCTAATGGCAGGGTTTTTTTTAAAGGAGCACTGACATCAAGTTTCAAGATCGAGATGTGCTCATCATTCAATCGCTTGGTATGCGTAGGTTTTCTTGGCCAAATTCAAGTAAGTCTTCTTGGTCAACCGCAAAGGTTGCCGAAAAGAGTGCCTGACACTACCTCTTTTCTTTTTTTACGCGTCTGTGCTACCAGCAGAGAAGGCCGAGCTGGGGCAGGCGAGTGGTTGGCAGGACTGTACTATGGACCCTTGCCTGACGAAAAAACTCGTAAGCAAGCGGCTACAGGCCTTGCAATAACTCGTAAGCAAGCGACGACAAGCTTCGCACGTGGAGCGATGGCACGTGCCCTTCGCGCAACGGTGACTGCCGGGTCGTTAAAACTCTGCTTCAGATGTGTTTGTCCCTGGTGCTAGGGAACATTCACTCGCACATAAAAGAGACAATGCGTAAGTGATGTTATCGGTTTGGATTCTGTACAGTTCAGCGGCGACCGCGAAATTCCGCTGGCAGTGTTCGTATAATTGCTATCGCAATACCTTCCCCCCTCCCCTCACGGTCGACATACTGTATACTTCACCTCCCTCAAGCGAGACATATATATAGCATTGCAAATGTAAGGGCCTGTCCATTCCAATCTGACTGAGTTTGTTGGCCAGTGGCTCACTCATGATAGAAAAGTCAGCGCCAGTCAGAATCAATTAAGCCCGTCACTTCTTGCCCGTCAATCGTCACAGTGAGATCGGCAGTCACAGTGTTCTCCATGCGATTTCTTTGTCGGTGTCATCTGCTTTCGGCAATGATGGGTGATTTTAGGCCATTTGAGGACCTGGAACCTTTCCCCCGAAGGTCGCTGCTTTTAGTTTCCCTGTAGTGGGCTGGGAGACCGACCTCTGGTGAATCAGCAAAACTTCGGTGGCTTGGGGAAGAAGAACGGGCTGGTGATGGTGAACGTGTTCGCAGGTTAGAGGAGCTTTGTTGCCAGCTGGTAGAGTCAGCATGAAAGAAGGCACCGCTTTCGTCAAACTTTTGTCGTGAAGTATCTGGTTGACTGATATTGTGTCCAGCTTGCCGATACGAGTTATAACGATAAATATGTCCCAGCTCCCCACAATCATAGCACAAAGGACGGCGATCTGAAGTCCGCCATATATTGGTCTTCCGCAGTGGGGGTCGCCTAACAGGATCCCGTTGGGTCTAGGATGCAATAGGAGGTGGTTGATGGTACTGTGGCACTGGCGCAAACAACGGACTACGAATAGTGTCCGCATAACTGTATGCGTTCGGCTGGTATTGCACTCAGTAGACAACTGGCGACAAACAGCATCTACGTAGCTGTATGCGTTCGGCTGGTATGACACTTCCGAACAAGGCTCGGGTTAAGTGAACGCCTGTCGGATTTTGTGGCGCACAAGTTCAGCGACGAAGGCAACTGTGACCTTCGGCTTCAGTCGTAGTTGCTTTGCATTTTCTTTGGAAATCTCTTCACCCACAATCTGCCAATCATTTGGCGTAGTCAGCTCTCATCAGGCGTGGTCAAAGAGCCGGCACCTACAAAAGCACTAGTCCTGAGGCTATAGTAATGCTCGTACCGCTGTTGCAATGCCCGCTTGATTGCTGTTGCGTCCCTAATAAACTAGTCCACTGTTGTCCGAGGATTGCGCCCAAGGCTAGCGTACAGTTCTTCTTTGACGCCGCGCATGAGATGACTGAGCCCTTTGGACAAGTTGGGATCCGCGCTGTGAAACAAACGTGCCATATCTTCAGCCGAGATCACGACTCTCTCTTTTGGCTGTTGAATGCGCGATACATGTAGGCGTTGCGCGTTTTCACATCGATCTTGACTCCCGAAGATATCAATTAGCCGACGGCGAAACTCGTCCTACGTTGTCGAAGTTCTCTCACGGTTTATGAACCCCTTCTTAGTGTTATCTTCAAGCGCGAAGTATACCTTGAATAGCTTCTCATCGTCAGAGATCAAATGGTTATACTTTGCTGCTAGATCAAACTGCCCTTGCCAGTCTTCCGCATCTTCGTTTTCGTGACCATGAAAAGGCTCAGGAATTACGAGGGTTCTGAACTGTTGCTTGTGTTGGGTTGTTTGATGAGGCCATTTCTTGAACAGGGGTGTCCGTTGACAGAGGTGGTCCTTATAAGGGGCTGAATTCGGGGGCGATGGGGGGGGGGCAGACCTTGAAGACGACGGCTTGAGCAGTGTACCGGATAATTCATGGGTGGGCGCCTTGTGGGGCTGGAAACGGGGCTGCTCACAGGACTGGCAATCATAAGGCGACGGTACCCAGGAGCTCCACCAGTGTCGCAGTTTGCAAAGTACGGGGTCATTATTGTAACAAACAGAAAGACTCTGTTCTCTTAGAGACACCAAAGGTGGACTCGGCCAAAAGAACTTCTGCTTTTCGTGATGCACCTCTTGTGTGGATCGGTCGTCTTCACAAACGCCAGCGCTTAGATGGGTACAAATAGGGACGCGGAAGTATTTGATATTGCGCGATTGAAATAGGTGATTAGGTACCATGATCAGTAGACTTGGTGTATACTCATTCGTACTTACTGACCAACATTTTGGTAGGCCATGTGCTCACTCGTGTGTTGTTACATTTATGCTTGTGTCTACTCGTACTCACTAATTCTCACTTTCACTATAGCTTCTATTCACAATTATTAGTGTTCATTTGTGTTTGTAGGTGCATTTATTTCTAGTCACTAACAGTTACTTGTGTCCACTGTGATTTACCAATAATCGCTCACATTTGTAAGTATGACCAGCTTTTGTTAACAGTCTTTAACTCACTCTCTTTATATGTAGACTCGCACCCTTCATCATTGTGAACTCAGTGCAGAGAGAGAATGAGTCAATGTATTCTTTAGTAGGACTTGTAGGCGGGCGAGTTCGAACCTATTCAATACTGGGCTTTTAGACCAGCACTTGTCCCGTTTTCTTCTTTCGTGTCTTGTCTGCTTGTACGCTGCCTAATGAATGTATTTTCACTGCCTATTTTTCTATTCTGTACCGCTCGGTCAGTCTCAAATGGCGTTAATAAAATAAGCTTGTGATAAGAAGGTAGACTTTAAAAAGTGCCGTTTGTTGCCGTTTGTTGTTCAGGTTAGAAAGCTCTTTTGTTTCTGCAGGTATGACATCTGAACAAGGCGCCGTTGAAGAAAAGAGCACGGCATGCTCCGGCCTTCTCCTACTGCCGGTAATGCCTAGTACAAGCTCCGCAGCCTCGAGCAAGGACAGAAAGCGAAGCCTCGTGGCAGCAACGCCACACGATGTTATCACAATACCTTCTGACGATGAGGAGGAGCTTGTGCCTGCAGCAAGAATGCCAAACCTTTAAAGAGGTAGTGTATAAATGGGAGATTCTACTAAAAAAAAGCTGTTTTTTTTTTCAAAATAATACCAATTTCCCAAGTTTAGGTTCTCTACTTAGAAGAAAATCAAAGTTTTAAACTCTGTAGTTAAAATCACTTTTGAATAGATTAAGGCGGCTATAAGAGTGAATAGGGAAACTCATCATAAAACGTATTGCTTTTTTGAAATTGGTGCACAAACCTATATAAAAATTTCATTCCATTAAATATGGATTTAAAAACTTTTTTTTGGAATCTCTCTTTTAAATACTGTTTAATTTGTGTTATAGTCATGACTGCATGGAATACTGCAAAAGGCAATATTTTTTACAGGTATTAGCCGTTGGTGATATCACTGTGTGCAACAATAAACTTAACCAAACTTTTACACAGGTACAGTTGCGCTACTCCCAAACATTTCTGGGACTTAGTACTTTGCCTTTTTTTTACTTGAAGTATTGTTGCAAGTTTCGTGTGAGTTTACAATAACTGCAACTGGTTTCAATGCTGCTCCTTACCATCGGCTCTCAATGTGTCACACAATTGTCATGCAATGTGGCTGCGCTGAACTGCGTGGCTATGTTACTGACAGAATGAGTCATGCAGTCATTCTGATGATCATGTTCCTGATGCTACTCAGGATAACTCTCATTGCAATTAGCAAGATGGAGATCGTGAAGATCAGCTGCTACATTATGGGTTTCCCTGTTCTAATAGCTGGCTTACAAAAGTGAAAGCGTGTTGAGCGCTGTTTTGGTTTCCAAGTTCCAAGAAATTTGTAAGCTGGTGTATTTCAGTTTAAAGGGTGTCACATTTCGCGATTTAGGCTTTGTGTCATATGCTCGCGTATTACTTTGTATAGGCTGTTGGGCTCAGCCACTTTCCGTACCCTCGAGCACTTGTGTTCACCTGGGCCTTTTTTTTTTTTCACATGAGTAAGTAAGCTTTTTAGTTTAATGTACTGATATTAGATTGTGCTTCGGCCATGGAAAGCCCTAGAAGTGGGTGTGAACTTGGAATAGTCCTGAAGTGTGGTTGAGAAACTTTTCTTCACTTTTTGTTTTTCTTTATGAATTAACACTTCATGCGTGATGAAGCACTACCACCGTGTTTTCCCCTGAGACTAGCGGAGTGCAAATGCAAGCCTCAGGAACGTAGACTATAGTAGCACTCAAAGATATCTTTTACCTCAATATATCTAAGAATATTTATCTGAAATTTCATTAAAACAAAGCTTTGCTGCTGCCTCAGAAGCAGGCCTGGCAGTTGAAACTTCTTCTGGTGGCCAGTGGCCATATGGTTTATTTTCATGCGGTTTTTACAAATGCACTTTTCAAATCGCATGCTATGCTTGCTGTGACAGACAATAGCTGCTAAACTGGAGCAGCACATTTTGCATCAGCTACTGCTGGGAAGGGATGCACGTCAATGCTCACCTTGCCTTCGTATCACTAGTCCGTTGTAGAGTGGCACACTTCCTTCCCTACTACACAGTTTTTCGCACTTTGTAGTTCTATATTCTGGGCCGTACATTGTATGCATCACCTAGTGTTTTCGTTATCACCACGTGGCAAGTACCAAGCATGAGCATCTGCACAGATTGTAGCATCTAATGTTAAAGGCTTTTCAGTTATCCCACAAACAGTTATTCAGAGAATGATGTCAGCAACGAGGCTGTTATTTTACAAGCAACCTTTATCACCAAGAATGAATATGCTGCCACTTTTTGCAGACATTGCAGGGCTCACTGTCCACGAAACCATACGCGAATAAGAAGGTTTTCTGAACTGTTTTGAACAATTGCCAGCAAAAGTAATCCGAGCTAGGGTGCAGTCTTTTTTTTTCTGTTTTCTAAGGAGCACAGCTGTTAAAAGCTCAAGGCATGTTGCCACCCTTTAACTTTTCAAATTCAAGTTCATGTGAAAATATTTGAAGAATCCATAAACATTCGAGTTGTTCTCCAGCAAAAATTATGTCTCTATCTCACCACGTCTAAATGCCCCAGCTTCAAAATGATCCATCATTTTTCAATGAAACTTTCTGTCCTTATTTCTGGAACATTAACCTATGCAATGAACTAGAATAATTTAAAACAAATAAAAACTTTCGATGTCCTGAAATGTGACCATCTGTAATTACACAGTTACAAGCCACTTTTGCTTAGTGTCACAGGATCATAATTATCACTATATCGCATTTGTTTGTTCCCGTGACATCAAACACTTGAAGTTATTATGGTAGTTGGTCTGCCAGTATCAGGGCCGAACTCGGGAATTTTTTTCGGGTGGTGTTTGTGTGTAGAATGGCCAACTTCGGCCACAAGTGGTCGATGTGAAGGCGTTATTTAGTATAACCTGAAAAGTTCAAGTGCGAAAAGTTGTAGGTGGTGTCAGAACCCGCTCAACTCCCCCCTAGTTACAGCCTTAGTCAGTACAGCCACATGTTCGTGTTGCTGTTATTATACCAGAAACACTTTCTGGGCAAATTTTATGAGAGATTTAATAAATATTGCATTGCCAAATGTCGTATTGCCACGTTCCTTCCTCAAGTTTTTGTTATTGCCCCGTTACTGTAGGCGATTCTGAGCGAAAATTGCGCCTGCAGTGTCCCCGAAGCTTCGGGGCTGTTGTAGATCCTTTCGTTAAGATCACGCCCTCTTCGCGAACATTGCAGATCATTCTAGAACCTATGCAGTTACTAGCGATAACACTAAAATGTTCGACACTACGTGTATAAATGCCAACACACTTCGCCATTTCTCAGTTGATCGAAGGTCAATGCTCCTTCGCTGCTATCAGTTCAAGTCTGCTACTGTAATCCGACTTTCCGCTTTACCGGGCATGAACATAAGCAGTTTCTCTCAACATCCAGTCTCCTGTCTTTGGCCACATCACGACCCCGTGACAGTATTATAGTTAAGAACGACAAACCTTTAGCGCTCAACAGACTGGTATTTACGTTAGCACAAAAAAGAAACTTAGGCTCGAACAAAAATCAGCTTACACAACTCTTATACAGGTGGTTGACAAGCGTGCTGAGATTTTGTGGGTGGCCCTTTTATTTATTTTTGGGTCGTGAGGAGCTGCATTTTGAGGCTTAATGTCACAAAAACTATGGTCACCATCAGAAGAATTGCCGTCGCCTTCCCTTCGTGCAATTTTACATTGTAGCTCTTGTTTCTCCGTCATGTGTGACCGTTTTCTCTGTTGTATGTTAATAGGACTCTGTCAAGAGCAATTAGTTTCAAACATTCTGCATGATAGCAGTGGCATCAAATAACTCAGGGCAACACCCAAGTTTTTGACAAGTCGTGAAGGGGCAATAAGTGCAATGACTTATTTCAACCTTTATTACCCAAGCACATGGATTGGACCTCAATATCTTGGATTTATGCGTGACATAGAGTAGCATTAAAGAGTACTTTGTCAGTGCAGCTCGAAATATGGTCTCTGGTTTAGTTCTGAGCTTCAGTAAGATTGACTTTTTACGTCACTTAAACTATTTGTTTCTTTTCTTACTGCCAATTTATACGAACATTCCTGCAGCACTTTCCATAACAAAGTGAGTTTTTTAACTCTTATAGTTTGTATGAATTGTCGAAATTCAATCTAACAATCTTTCAATAATGTAAAATAAATTGCATAATTTAAAGAGTGAGGTTTAGTTGTGTTATCTTTGCGTCAGCATGAGCAAAGCATAGCAGAGTATTTTACATAAGCTTTACTTGTACAAAATGGAGTGCTACTAAAATACAACGGGAAAAGAATCAGAAAAACCAAAACAGTTACAACACAGTTGCCAACTTGGAGTAGTTGTGTGTGAGGAAAGGGCCACTGGTGCACAGTGGCAGGAACCATACTGAAAAAAAATACAAGTGTGCCTAGTTTTTTTTCTTTCCATTGGCTGCAATTGAGCTAAAGAAATTGTAATTATCTTTGTTATGAAGTTAACTGTGTAAATAGATGGATAGATAGATAACTGTGAATAGATGGATAGATAGATCCATTCCATGTGTATGCCCATCAATAAGAGAGATACATTAAACTCCTGTAACAAGAAAACTGAGGAGCCTCATTATTTTGCTGTTGACTTGTGCCATCTGAGGGCTGCATAAAAGTATGTACAAAAGAAGCCTATACATAGTGGTACATGGCTGTAAACTAGACATATGTATTCTCTGGCTTTCGTTTGCATTTATCTATGCCAGTGTCATTTTCTCAGTGGCCTTTTGGGACAAAAGATGCGAAAAAAAAAACAATAATTACTGGCATTGCTAGAAAGGCTCCCCTTAGTCTGTGTAGTGAAGCAATTCCAAGGAGAGGAAATGCCAATATTGATAGCAGCATGCTTGCAAATATTGGCGGCTCTCTCACGGGAAACACTGCATTTGATCAGTCTGTTCATTTGCCCTGTATGATCTCTTTTGCTCTGTATAGATTGCTCAGTAGCAAGTCGGTTGTCTTTCTGTCAGTAATCTATAGCAGGAAAGCATGCAAGTTTTCTGAATTTTCCTGTTAACGTTGTTGTGCTGCCATTTCAGTTCTCGCCTCCTTCAGTGCTTACCTTATGTTTTTGTCATCACCATTGCAGTTCTTGTGTTCACTTAAGGCAGGGCTGAGCATTCTTACATGCGTATGGATGTGCACACATAAAGAGTGTATCAGTCCCACTGACAGAGGGTTGTGCTAGCCCCCCCTCCCCCTTGAAAGTCAAATGAAGGGTTTTTTTTTTTACCGAGGAACAATTATAAAAATTTTAAAAATGTGAAGCAGCGATGGCGTAGTGGTTAGAGCATCCACCTCGCATGCGAAAGGTCCGTGGTTCAAATCCCGGTGCCGCGCAGCTCCCAACCGGATAAAAAAAAATCCGCGTGAAGATGGAACTGCATTACGAGGCCTGGGGTGCGGCCTCACCGGTAACCACCGCCGGGAACGCACTCCCTCGCCAGAGAAGGATTGGCCACCCTGGTGAAGTATCTGGCCACTACCTCCCACATGCATACGTCAAATAACTCTTGGCCCTCAGTCCCCAGCAGCTGCGAAGCAACTGACCACGACGGCGGTCAGATCTGCAACGCAGCAGAGCGTGCTAAGAATCTCTGAATCCGGACAGGCCGCCATTGGAACCTGAACTTGGCAGCGTTTAACGCTAGAACCTTATCTAGTGAGAGAAGTCTAGCTGTACTGTTCGAGGAGCTGGAGGGTGTTAAATGGGATATAATAGGGCTCAGTGAGGTTAGGAGGACAGATGAGGCCTATACGGCGCTACAGAATAGACATGTCCATTGCTTCGGGGCTTGGCTGACAGAAGAGAACTGGGAGTGGGGTTCCTAATTCACAGAAACATAGCTGGCAATATAGAGGAGCACTATAGCATTAATGAAAGGGTGGTAGGTATTGTAATTAAACTAAATAAGAGGTACAAGATGAAGGTGGTACAGGCTTACACGCCCACATCCAGCCACGATAACGCTTCAGTTGAAAGCTTCTATGAAGACGTGGAATTGGCAATGAGTAAGATAAAAACACAGTATAGTATACTGATGGGAGACTTTAATGCAAAGGTAGGAAAGAAGCAGGTGGGAGACCAGGCAGTAGGAGATTATGGCATCGGTACTAGAAACGCCAAAGGAGAACTACTAGTGGAATTCGCAGAACGCAAAAACTTACGAATTTTTAATACCTTCTACCGAAAACGAGGAAACCGCAAGTGGACATGGAGGAGCCCTAATGGCGAAAATAAGAACGAAATAGACTTTATAATGAGTGCTTACCCAGGCATCGTGCAGGACGTGGAAGTGGTTGGCAAGGTACGATGCAGTTACCATAGAAAAGTACGGTCTCGAATTCGCCTAGATTTGAGGAAGGAACGACAGAAACTGATACACAACAAGCCAATCAATGAGCTAGCACTGAGAGGGAAAGTACAGGAATTCAGAGCCTCGCTTCAGAATAAGTACTCGGCTCTTAGTGAAGAGACCAACCTTAGCATAGATACAATAAATGATAATCTGACGAGTATCATTACGGAGTGTGCAGTGGAAGTTGAAGGCAAGGTAGTTAGACAGGACACTGGCAAGCTTTCCCAGGAAATGAAGAACCTCATTAAGAAGCGTCAAATCGTGAAAGTCTCAAGTACAATAGACAAAATAGAAATGGCAGAGCTTTTGAAGCTGATTAATAGGCATAAGGTATCCGATGTAAGAAGGTATAACATGGAGAGAAATGAACACGCTCTGAAAAACGGAGGAAGCGTCAAAGCAGTGAAGAGGAAACTTGGGATAGGCAAAAATCGGATGTATGCACTAAGGGACAAAGAATGCAAAATAACTACAGTACACTCGCGATAATTCAAACTCTGATAATTCGAACTTTCGGTTAATTCATACAAAATTCAAAATTTTGGTTGGCTCGCTATGCTTTCAATGTATTTAAAAGCCGCTTAATTCAAACTTCGTCATTCGGTTAATTCGTACTTTCTGCTTTCCATACCAGAAAATTTCTGCTGATTTGCCGGCAATATTTGAAAATTTGCGTGCTTATGATTATCATAATAGTCTGATATTGAAAAATAAGCGCCTTAAAACTTCAAGGGAAAAGGTTTTGCCACACAATCATTTCTCAGCATTCCGCGCCGCGGTGGAAAAAAAAACGAAAAACAAAAACGGCCCGGTGGTTACGAAGCTGGCTCGCGGCTTATCTCTGCTTTTCCGGCGTGCCGGTGGCGCCGGCCGACTCCGAAGCACGTGACCTGCCCACAGAATGCGTACAGGTCTGCCCGTCTTTCTTACGTGCTGCGCATTTTTCGATCGACCATGTCACCGCGAGGAAAATATCGGACACTACCCCTAAAAGAGAAATTGGTTGCTATCCTAGAAGTCGACGCTGGGGTAAAGAAGACCGAAGTGGCACTGAAGTATGGAATAACCAAAAGTACTCTCACAACCATTCTGAAAGCCAAAGACAAGCTGCAGAATAACGCGAGCCGCTTCGCTCCCGATCGGAAAAGGCTTAGGGAAGCTGCGTACCCGGATCTCGAAAACGCCGTGCTTCTTCGGCTCAAGCGCGCACGGAGCTCCAATTTACCGATAAATGGGCCAATCCTACGAGAGAAAGCTGAAGAACTTTCCTTGCGCTTGGGAATTGAAGATTTCAAGTGCAGCGATGGCTGGATTTCTCGGTTCAAGGAACGCCACGGTCTCTCCTTCAAAACAGTGAGTGGTGAAGCAGCAGTGGTCGATGAAGCTGTTTCTTCTGACTGGCGGCAGACTAGACTTCAAAGCCTGCTGCTTGAATACTCCCCGGCTGATGTATATAATGCCGACGAAATGGGGCTGTTTTTTAAGTGCCTGCCCGATCAAACCTTGTGTCGCAAGGGAGAGTGTTGCACTGGCAGAAAGCTAAGCAAAGAACGGTTAACCGTCATGGTTTGCGCCAATATGGACGGAAGTCACAAGCCAGAACTCTTCGTTGTGGGCAAGTCAAAGCGTCCCAGGTGCTTTAAAGGCGTCCGAACGCTCCCAGTTGCATATGACGGAAACACGCGAGCCTGGATGACGCAAGCTTTGTTCGAGGGTTGGCTCCGCAAACTGGATGGGCAAATGAAGCGAGCGAAAAGGAAAATTTTGCTCATTGTTGATAACTGCCCTGCGCACGGCGACGTGGAGGGGCTGGAAGCAATTCGCCTTGAATTTCTGCCTCCTAACACTACAGCTGTCCTCCAGCCCCTGGATCAAGGGGTAATCAAATGCTTGAACTGTTCTCGAACAATAAACCTAATGTAAGGACATGTCGCGAATGTGCGAAGGTTCAAATTCTAACTTGTTTTCAGCAAGGTAATTTGAATGTGCAGTTGATGGAATTGTAGCGCCATCATCACCATCGTCATTTTTTCCATCACCGCGCCGCGTCTCTCGCGCAGCTGGCGCGAGCTCGAGCTGCGCGAGAATTAGAACGAGCTGACACGCCTGGCGTGGCGGACGCTGGTAGCCGACGTGGCTCCGTTTCAGGCCTGCAATAAAGTGGCGAGATCGGCACGGCCCCATCGGCCGCCTTCGACGTCATCTCACGTCTCTCTTTCTCTCCCGCTACAGAATTTAAAGAAAGATGTGGACAAGGTTGATTGGGTGACAAGTCCTTGGTCAGTTGATGCCTACACCTCACCACACGCTTTCTCTACCTTTCCTTTATGCGTCCCCTTTCCCCTCTCCCTCAAGGAGATAAACAAACCATGCTTCCGCAAGGGTTCATCGAACCTAATGGCAGGGTTTTTTTAAAGGAGCACTGACATCAAATTTCAAGATCGAGATGAGCTCATCATTCAATCGCTTGGTATGCGTAGGTCTTCTTGGCCAAATTCAAGTAGGCCTTCTTGGTCAACTGCAAAGGTTGCCGAAAAGAGTGCCTGACACTACCTCTTTTCTTTTCTTACGCGTCTGGGCTACGAGCGGACAAGGCCGAGCTGGGGCAGGCGAGTGGTTGGCAGGACTGTACTATGGTCCCTTGCCTGACGAAATGACTCGTAAGCAAGCGGCTACAGGCCTCGCAATAACTCGTAAGCAAGCGACGACAGGCTTCGCACGCGGAGCGATGGCATGTGCCCTTCGCGCAACGGTGACTGCCGGGTCGTTTAATCTCTGCTTCAGATGTGTTTGTCCCTAGCGCTAGGGAACTTTCACTCGCACATAAAAGAGACAATGCGTAACAGATGTTATCGGTTTGGATTCTGTACAGTTCAGCGGCGACCGCGAAATTCCGCTGGCAGTGTTCGTATAATTGCTATTGATATACCTTCCCCCCTCCCCCCACGGTCGACATACTGTATACTCCCCCTCCCTCGGGCGAGACATATATGTAGCATTGCAAATGTAAGGCCCTCTCCATTCCAATCTGACTTTGAGTTTGTTGGCCAGTGGCTCACTCATGATAGAAAAGTCAGCGCCAGTCAGAGTCAACCAAGCCCGTCACTTCTTGCCTGTCAATCGTCACAGTGAGGTCGGCAGTCAGAGTGTTCTCCATGCGATTTCCTTTGTCGGTGTCGTCTGCTTTCGGCAATGATGGGTGATTTTAGGCCATTTGAGGACCTGGAATCTTTCCCCCGGAGGTCGCTGCTTTTAGTTTCCCTGTAGTGGGCTGGGAGACCGACCTCTGGTGCATCAGCAATACTTCGGCGGCTTGGGGAAGAATAACGGGCTGGTGATGGTGAACGTGTTCGCAGGTTAGAGGAGCTTTGTTGCGAGCTGGTAGAGTCGTCATGAAAGGAGGCACCGCTTTTGTCAAACTTTTGTCGTGAAGTATCTGGCTGACTGATATGGTGTCCAGCTGGCTGATACGAGCTATAACGATAAATATGTCCCGGCTCCCCACAATCATAGCATAAAGGACGGCAACCTGAAGTCCGCCATATATTGGTCTTCCGCAGTGGGGGTCGCCTAACAGGATCCCGTTGGGTCCAGGATGCAATAGGAGGTGGTTGATGGTACTGTGGCACTGGCGCAAACAACGGACTACGAATAGTGTCCGCATAGCTGTATGCGTTCGGCTGGTATTGCACTCAGTAGACAACTGGCGACAGACAGCATCTACGTAGCTGTATGCGTTCGGCTGGTATGGCACTTCCGAACGAGGCTCGGGTTAAGTGAACGCCTGTCGGAATTTGTGGCGCACAAGTTCAGCGACGAAGGCAACTGTGACCTTCGGCTTCAGTCGTGGTTGCTTTGCATTCTCTTTGGAAATCTCTTCACCCACAATCTGCCAATCATTTGGCGTAGTCAGCTCTCATCAGGCAATGTCAAAGAGCCGGCACCTACAAAAGCACTAGTCATGAGGCTATAGTATTGCTCGTACCGCTGTTGCAATGCCCGCTCGATTGCTGTTGCGTCCCTAATAAACTAGTCCACTGTTGTCCGAGGATTGCGCCCAAGGCTAGCGTACAGTTCTTCTTTGACGCCGCGCATGAGATGACTGAGCCCCTCGGACATAATGGGATCCGCGCTGTGAAACAAACGTGCCATATCTTCAGCAGACATCACGACTCTCTCATTTGGCTGTTGAATGCGCGATTCATGTAGGTGTTGCGCGTTTTCACATCGATCTTGACTCCCGAAGGTATCAATTAGCCGACGGCGAAACTCGTCCTACGTTGTCGAAGTTCTCTTCTTAATGAACCACTTCTTAGTGTTGTCTTCAAGCGCGATGTATACCTTGAATAGCTTCTTATCATCAAAGATCAAATGGTTATACTTTGCTGCTAGATGAAACTGCTCTTGCCAGTCTTCCGCGTCTTCGTTTTCGTGACCATGAAAAGGCTCAGGATTTACGAAGGTTCTGAACTGTTGCTTGTGTTGGGTTGTTTGATGAGGCCATTTCTTGAACAGGGGTGTCCGTTGACAGAGGTGGTCCTTATAAGGGGCTGAATTCGGAGGCGATGGGGGGGGGGGGGGGGGGGCAGACCTTGAAGACGACGGCTTGAGCAGTGTACCGGATAATTCATGGGTGGGCGCCTTGTGGGGCTGGAAACGGGGCTGCTCACAGGACTGGCGATCATAAGGCGACGGTACCCAGCAGCTCCACCAGTGTCGCAGTTTGCAAAGTACGGGGTCGTTATTGTAACAAAAAGCTTCACCAGTGTCGCAGTTTGCAAAGTACGGGGTCGTTATTGTAACAAACAGAAAGACTCTGTTCTCTCAGAGACACCAAAGGTGGACTCGGCCAAAAGAACTTCTGCTTTTCGTGATGCACCTCTTGTGTGGATCGGTCGTCTTCACAAACGCCAGCGCTTAGATGGGTACAAATAGGGACGCGGAAGTATTTGATATTGCGCAATTGAAATAGGTGATTAGGTACCATGATCAGTAGACTTGGTGTATACTCATTCGTACTTACTGACCAACATTTTGGTAGGCCATGTGCTCACTCGTGTGTTGTTACATTTATGCTTGTGTGTACTCTTACTCACTAATTCTCACTTTCACTATTGCTTCTATTCACAATTATTAGTGTTCATTTGTGTTCATAGGTGCATTTATTTCAAGTCACTAACAGCTACTTGTGTCCACTGTGACTTACCAATAATCGCTCACATTTGTAAGTATGACCAGCTTTTGTTAATAGTCTTTCACTCACTCTCTTTTATATGTAGACTCGCACCCTCCATCATTGTGAACTCAGTGCAGAGAGAGGATGAGTCAATGTATTCTTTAGTAGGACTTGTAGGCAGGCGAGTTCGAACCTATTCAATGCTGGGTTTTTAAACCAGCACTTGTCCCGTTTTCTTCTTTCGTGTCTTGTCTGCTTGTGCGCTGCCTAATGAATGTATTTTCACTGCCTATTTTTCTATTGTGTACCGCTCATTCAGTCTTAAATGGTGTTAATAAAATGAGCTGGTGATAAGAAGGTAGACTCTAAAAAGTGCCGTTTGTTGCCGTTTGTTGTTCAGGTTAGAACAGTTCTTTTGTTTCTGCAGGTATGAGATCTGAAGAAGGTGCCGTTGCCGAAAGAAGCACGGCATGCTTCGGCCTTCTCCTACTGCCGGTAATGCCTAGTACAAGCTCCGCAGCCTCGAGCAAGGACAGAAAGCGAAGCCTCGAGGCAGAACGCCACACGATGTTATCACAATAACTTCTGACAATGAGGAGGAGCTTGTGCCTGCAGCAAAAATGCCAAAACTTTAAAGAGGTAGTGTAGAAATGGGAGATTCTACTAAAAAAAAGCAGTTTTTTTTTTTTTCAAAATTATACCAATTTCCCTAGTTTAGGTTCTCTACTTAAAAGAAAATCAAAGTTTTAAACTCTGTAGTTAAAATCACTTTTGAATAGATTAAGGCGGCTATAAGAGTGAATAGGGCAACTCACCATAAAACATATTGCTTATTTGAAGTTGGTGCACAAACCTATTTAAAAATTTCATTCCATTAAATATGGATTTAAATAACTTTTTTTTTGGAATCTCTCTTTTAAATACTGTTTGTTTTGTGTTATAGTCATGGCTGCATGGAATACTGCAAAAGGCAATATTCTTTACAGGTATTAGCCGTTTGTGATATCACTGTGTGCAACAATAAACTTAACCAAACTGTTACAGAGATACAGTTGCGCTACTCCCAAACATTTCTGGGACTTAGTACTTTGCCTTTTATTTACTTGAAGTATTGTTGCAAGTTTCGTGTGAGTTTACAATAACTGCAGCTGGTTTCAATGCTGTTCCTTACCATCGGCTCTCAATGTGTCACACAATTTTCATTCAATGTGGCTGCGCTGAACTGCGTGGCTATGTTACTGACAGAATGAGTCATGCAGTCATTCTGATGATCATGTTCCTGATGCTACTCAGGATAACTCTCATTGCAATTAGCAAGATGGAGATCGTGAAGATCAGCTGCTACATTAAGGATTTCCCAGTTCTAATAGCTGGCTTACAAAAGTGAAAGCGTGTTGAGCGCTGTTTTGGTTTCTAACTTCCAAGAAATTTGTAAGCTGGTGTATTTCAGTTTAAAGGGTGTCACATTTCGCGATTTAGGCTTTGTGTCATATGCTCGCGTATTACTTTGTATAGGCTGTTGGGCTCGGCCACTTTCCGTACCCTCGAGCACTTGTGTTTACCTGGGCCTTTTTTTTTTCACATGAGTAAGTAAGCTTTTTAGTTTAATGTACTGATATTAGATTGTCCTTCGGCCATGGAAAGCCCTAGAAGTGGGTGTGAACTTGGAATAGTCCTGAAGTGTGGTTGAGAAACTCTTCTTCACTTTTTGTTTTTCTTTATGAATTAACACTTTATGCGTGATGAAGCACTACCACCGTGTTTTCCCCTGAGACTAGCGGAGTGCAAATGCAAGCCTCAGGAACGTAGACTATAGTAGCACTCAAAGATATCTTTTACCTCAATATATCTAAGAATATTTATCTGAAATTTCATTAAAACAAAGGTTTGCTGCTGCCTCAGAAGCAGGCCAGGGCAGTTGAAACTACTTCTGGTGGCCAGTTGCCATATGGTTGATTTTCATGCGGTTTTTACAAATGCACTTTTCAAATCGCATGCTATGCTTGCTGTGACAGACAATAGCTGCTGATGCTGAACTGGAGCAGCGCATTTTGCATCAGCTACTGCTGGGAAGGGATGCACGTCAATGCTCATCTTGCCTTCGTATCACTAGTCCGTTGTAGAGTGGCACACTTTCCTCCCTACTACACAGTTTTTCGCACTTTGTAGTTCTATACTCTGGGCCGTACATTGTATGCATCACCTAGTGTTTTTGTTATCACCACGTGGCAAGTACCAAGCATGAGCATCTGCACAGATTGTAGCATCTAATGTTAAAGGCTTTCAGTTATCCCACAAACAGTTATTCAGAGAATGATGTCAGCAACGAGGCTGTTATTTTACAAGCAACCTTTATCACCAAGAATGATTATGCTGCCACTTTATGCAGACAATGCAGGGCTCACTGTCCACGAAACCAAATGCGAAAAAGAAGGTTCTTTCTCTCGTTTTCTGAACTGTTTTGAACAATTGCCAGCAAAAGTAATCCGAGCTAGGGTGCAGTCTTTTTTTTTCTGTTTTCTAAGGAGCACAGCTGTTAAAAGCTTAAGGCATGTTGCCACCCTTTAATTTTTCAAATTCTAGTTTATGTGAAAATATCTGAAGAATCCATAGACATTAGAATTGTTCTTCTAATGGCTTATAATGCTGCCATAGATATTGAGCGATCCAAACCAAGATGGACAAAGGAGGAAGGGTACCTTCTAGCAGTCTGTAGAGTCCAACTCCAAAAAGAGAGTGTTCAAAATATCAACCAGCGATTGGCGAGCAGAATTCTGACAAGAACTTCTGACGGCATCAAGTCCCACAGCCGGCAAGTGTGCTACCGGAATCTGGTAAAAGAACTGCAAAATAGGAGAGATGGTGACGATCAAAGCCAAGCCATTTGTGCTTCTTCGTCAATGTATATACAGGCTCAAGAGGATACAAGTGCTCCGTACAACACTGTATCTTCACAGGTGGACCCCCCTCCCCCAACTGCTATATGTGATGAGCTGCAAACCTTGGGGGGGAAACAGCCACCTCGTTCCTTTCAAGCTTTCAGACTATAAGAATTAACAAAGAGGTTCCTGGAGGGATAGAATGTTGCAATGACCCTCAAAGCTTACCTGCTAGATGTCTTCACTACAGATAGGAGGGAGGGTCCAGAGCGGTGCACGCTGGCTATTACTGATGAAAGCCATCGTAAAATAAAGAAAAGAGTGTGCGCAATGCCAAAACCTCTTCAGGAAAAATCGCTCGTTTTGTACTCGAAACAACCTGGATGAAGCCGGGCCATCGTCTGATGAAGCCAGGATATGTACGCCTGTGCTATGCTTCTTTTAAGGGTTCTTCTGAACCCCCTGATCCTCCAGAGACGACTGTCATTATTATTGTGTAATGCCCAGACCATTTTAATTCAAAAATGCCTGGCGCTTCTTCGGCTGCATCGAATCGCCTAATCAATGTCTCCCACCTTTTAACGAGGCTGTTGCATAAAATTTTTATGCATTGCCTAATGTCAGTGATTAAACTCGACTGTCGTCAGAGAGCCTTCATTAAGAGCCTGGGACTAATGTGCCTAAGAACTTCTATTCCTTACATGAAAACCAACCGTGTCAAGCGACTGCTCTACAGTGATCATTATCAATGCACGCTTGCGGCACCAAGGATTTCATTCGGAAGGCCTTAAGGCTGGCAGAGGACTTAACCCCATTTGAAGGCGACATCATTTGTTATGTGGCAGCTGCCCGCAAGTACTGGACGAGAAACCCGCATTCAAGTTTTGATGGCAGGCCGCTGTCCCAATGTCCCACTGCCCCGGGTCCAATGGCGTGGATTGGCGAGGGGACAACGTTTCTGAAAGGAAGAGAGTTCATTGACCTAGCCAAGTTTCACATCGCCACAATCTCCAATCTCATCCACTTTCAACGTGGCCAGAACATCTCAAAACGCAGTCGCGCTGGATGTGACACAGACGAGTGTTTGGGTCATACTTTGCAGCGTTTCCACCGTACACATCACCAAATAATCCAACGTCACCACATTATAGTTCGTTATTTGGCGAGAACGTTAAGGAAAAAAGAATGGCCTGTTCCCGAGGAGCAGCATTACCAAACATCGCAGGGTACAAAGATCCCCGACTTCGTGCTTTCTAGAGACGGCCAATGGGTCATTCTTAATGTCCAGGTCGTGAGTTCGCTGGCGAACCTTTCGGAAGACACGAGGCTAAGCGAACGAAATATCCGATTCCCGATATGCTAATGAAAAGAACAGATGCGACCGGCGCGTCCACCTATCCGACTGTGTCATCAGTCACCTTGACCTACCGTGGAACATGGGCAAGTGAGTCTGTTAGGATTCTGCGGGACTTGGGTTTGGGACGTGAACATCAGCGGACTTGGGTTTGGGACGTGAAATTCATCAACGGTCAACGGCGGTTATAAACTGACTTCGATCAGCACGTGTTGGGATTACATAACCCCTTTGCCGTAAGTGCAGCTTTTTGGCAACTGAAGCACAGTTGGTAATGGGTTGCTCTGCTCTATCAGAGTTAAATATAACAGTAATCTGAGGGCTGCCTCACTTTATGCGTAGGTGCCCAATGATGATGTTAATAAAAAATAAGCTTCAAAGCGCACACACTACGTGATCCAGCTACTAAGAGCGTCGTTGAAGGCTGGGGATACAGATCCCATTACTCTGGTGTCAGAATCTAAGTGCAATCAACGATTCCATCTTCGTCGCCACTGTACTATCATACATAAGTGCGAATAAAATACACTTCAAGGCAAGAACAAGAACCGAATGCTTGTATATTTATACCCTGGCCAGGAACCGCAGCATGCACCGTGGCGAGCAGCGAAGACACGTGGTGTCAGCATGCTTCTTGCGTCTGCACCTGATCAACAGTCGCATCTGCATCTGATCGACAGTATATCACAAACAGTCACAAATTTTCCGGACCTGTGCCGCAGGAAGCGTCCCGAGTCTCACGCCATCCTTGTCGCGAAAGCTTCATGTCCCGGATTCAATTCAGACCCTCTATAGTTAGAAATCTTCATGCGCTACAACGCAAGCCCAACGCGTCTCACGGTACGGAACACGAAAATCGCACAAATCGCCTGCAAAAAGCGATACAGTGGTGGCTGGCGTTGGCTACGAGACGCTTTAAGCCACTTCAGTTGAACTTCCGCAGGAAGTGCAACGACATTTACGAGTATATAATTGAGCAAGAGAAACTTTTTCGAACTGCATCTATACCAACTGAAGTACTTCAAGAGGCCGCAGCGTTAAAGAAACACCGGATTTGTCTGGAAGCAATAAGGAAAACCCGCTCCATCAGCTTAATAAGGTATTGTAGGCACACACAACCCGATGTCCCTTCTTCCTTCACTGAAGACTTGGTAACCGTATGCTTGGCAGGCAAGCCATCAAAGCCGTGTAATTAGTCACCCACAATGCTGACGTTTAACCGATTCACGCAGACGTGCTTGGTTCGCCGAATCACTTTTAAATATTCAATTGTAGCTCACATGCACTACGAAAATCAGCAGACATGGTTACTAAGCAAGGAAAAAAAAAGACGCCAGTAAATAGGCACAGAGAAATAAACGTTATTTGATGTTCTCCGCCAGAATATCGCTCAGTGGAAATCAGTCCGTGATTTCAATATCGCGGGCCATTATGCACAAGTAACACACCACCGCGCTCAATCAAGAACGTCCACACATTTTTTATTCTTCATCGTTTTGTTCTTCTCCTGCTTCTATCGTTCTGTTTCTATTTTCCTTCATCATAACCTCCATGTTCATCATCATTAACAAACACTATCTTCTCCATCATCGTCGTTGTTCACTTCTAGTATCAGCAAGTATGTTAGGGCCAAAAAAACCTACAGCACCAACCACCGAGATGGGAGAGTGGCTTGGGCATTGCGCTGCTCGATCCCATTTGGCCGGCTAAAACCTGGGCTCGGGGGCTGTATACAGGTGGAGGATGTATACAAAAATGCCCGTTGTTATGCCCTGTAGTCCTCCATGGCAGGGCATTGTTAAGTTTGACTTGTTAAGTTTCTGTTTGAGGGGTTGGGGGATTTTTTTCGCGGTATTTTTACCGTACATCCCACTACTCTTCAGCTGAGCTGCCATATGGCCCTGGTTGTTGCCCCATTCACTTGAAAAAGGAGGAATGCTTTCGTTTCGCAAACTGTTCTCGAACAATACACCTAATATAAGGACATCTCGCGAATGTGCGAAGGTTCAAATTCTACCTTATTTTCAGCAAGGTAATTTGAATGTGCAGTTGATGGAATTTAAAGAAAGATGTGGACAAGGTTGATTGGGTGACAAGTCCTTGGTCAGTTGATGCCTACACCTCACCACACGCTTTCTCTACCTTTCCTTTATGCGTCCCCTTTCCCCTCTCCCTCAAGGAGATAAACAAACCATGCTTCCGCAAGGGTTCATCGAACCTAATGGCAGGGTTTTTTTAAAGGAGCACTGACATCAAATTTCAAGATCGAGATGTGCTCATCATTCAATCGCTTGGTATGCGTACGTCTTCTTGGCCAAATTCAAGTAGGTCTGCTTGGTCAACCGCAAAGGTTGCCGAAAAGAGTGCCTGACACTACCTCTTTTCTTTTCTTACGCGTCTGGGCTACGAGCGGACAAGGCCGAGCTGGGGCAGGCGAGTGGTTGGCAGGACTGTACTATGGTCCCTTCCCTGACCAAATGACTCGTAAGCAAGCGGCTACAGGCCTCGCAATAACTCGTAAGCAAGCGACGACAGGCTTCGCACGCGGAGCGATGGCATGTGCCCTTCGCGCAACGGTGACTGCCAGGTCGTTTAATCTCTGCTTCAGATGTGTTTGTCCCTAGCGCTAGGGAACTTTCACACGCACATAAAAGAGACAATGCGTAACAGATGTTATCGGTTTGGATTCTGTACAGTTCAGCGGCGACCGCGAAATTCCGCTGGCAGTGTTCGTATAATTGCTATCGATATACCTTCCCCCCTCCCCCACGGTCGACATACTGTATACTCCCCCTCCCTCGGGCGAGACATATATGTAGCATTGCAAATGTAAGGGCCTCTCCATTCCAATCTGACTTTGAGTTTGTTGGCCAGTGGCTCACTCATGATAGAAAAGTCAGCGCCAGTCAGAGTCAACCAAGCCCGTCACTTCTTGCCTGTCAATCGTCACAGTGAGGTCGGCAGTCAGAGTGTTCTCCATGCGATTTCCTTTGTCGGTGTCGTCTGCTTTCGGCAATGATGGGTGATTTTAGGCCATTTGAGGACCTGGAACCTTTCCCCCGGAGGTCGCTGCTTTTAGTTTCCCTGTAGTGGGCTGGGAGACCGACCTCTGGTGCATCAGCAAAACTTCGGCGGCTTGGGGAAGAAGAACGGGCTGGTGATGGTGAACGTGTTCGCAGGTTAGAGGAGCTTTGTTGCGAGCTGGTAGAGTCGTCATGAAAGGAGGCACCGCTTTTGTCAAACTTTTGTCGTGAAGTATCTGGCTGACTGACATGGTGTCCAGCTGGCTGATACGAGCTATAACGATAAATATGTCCCGGCTCCCCACAATCATAGCCTAAAGGACGGCAATCTGAAGTCCGCCATATATTGGTCTTCCGCAGTGGGGGTCGCCTAACAGGATCCCGTTGGGTCCAGGATGCAATAGGAGGTGGTTGATGGTACTGTGGCACTGGCGCAAACAACGGACTACGAATAGTGTCCGCATAGCTGTATGCGTTCGGCTGGTATTGCACTCAGTAGACAACTGGCGACAGACAGCATCTACGTAGCTGTATGCGTTCGGCTGGTATGGCACTTCCGAACGAGGCTCGGGTTAAGTGAACGCCTGTCGGAATTTGTGGCGCACAAGTTCAGCGACGAAGGCAACTGTGACCTTCGGCTTCAGTCGTGAGTGCTTTGCATTCTCTTTGGAAATCTCTTCACCCACAATCTGCCAATCATTTGGCGTAGTCAGCTCTCATCAGGCATTGTCAAAGAGCCGGCACCTACAAAAGCACTAGTCATGAGGCTATAGTATTGCTCGTACCGCTGTTGCAATGCCCGCTCGATTGCTGTTGCGTCCCTAATAAACTAGTCCACTGTTGTCCGAGGATTGCGCCCAAGGCTAGCGTACAGTTCTTCTTTGACGCCGCGCATGAGATGACTGAGCCCCTCGGACATATTGGGATCCGCGCTGTGAAACAAACGTGCCACATCTTCAGCAGACATCACGACTCTCTCATTTGGCTGTTGAATGCGCGATTCATGTAGGTGTTGCGCGTTTTCACATCGATCTTGACTCCCGAAGGTATCAATTAGCCGACGGCGAAACTCGTCCTACGTTGTCGAAGTTCTCTTCTTAATGAACCACTTCTTAGTGTTGTCTTCAAGCGCGATGTATACCTTGAATAGCTTCTTATCATCAGAGATCAAATGGTTATACTTTGCTGCTAGATGAAACTGCTCTTGCCAGTCTTCCGCGTCTTCGTTTTCGTGACCATGAAAAGGCTCAGGATTTACGAAGGTTCTGAACTGTTGCTTGTGTTGGGTTGTTTGATGAGGCCATTTCTTGAACAGGGGTGTCCGTTGACAGAGGTGGTCCTTATAAGGGGCTGAATTCGGGGGCGATGGGGGGGGGGGGGGGGCAGACCTTGAAGACGACGGCTTGAGCAGTGTACCGGATAATTCATGGGTGGGCGCCTTGTGGGGCTGGAAACGGGGCTGCTCACAGGACTGGCGATCATAAGGCGACGGTACCCAGCAGCTCCACCAGTGTCGCAGTTTGCAAAGTACGGGGTCGTTATTGTAACAAACAGAAAGACTCTGTTCTCTCAGAGACACCAAAGGTGGACTCGGCCAAAAGAACTTCTGCTTTTCGTGATGCACCTCTTGTGTGGATCGGTCGTCTTCACAAACGCCAGCGCTTAGATGGGTACAAATAGGGACGCGGAAGTATTTGATATTGCGCAATTGAAATGGGTGATTAGGTACCATGATCAGTAGACTTGGTGTATACTCATTCGTACTTACTGACCAACATTTTGGTAGGCCATGTGCTCACTCGTGTGTTGTTACATTTATGCTTGTGTGTACTCGTACTCACTAATTCTCACTTTCACTATTGCTTCTATTCACAATTATTAGTGTTCATTTGTGTTCATAGGTGCATTTATTTCAAGTCACTAACAGCTACTTGTGTCCACTGTGACTTACCAATAATCGCTCACATTTGTAAGTATGACCAGCTTTTGTTAATAGTCTTTCACTCACTCTCTTTTATATGTAGACTCGCACCCTCCATCATTGTGAACTCAGTGCAGAGAGAGGATGAGTCAATGTATTCTTTAGTAGTACTTGTAGGCAGGCGAGTTCGAACCTATTCAATACTGGGTTTTTAGACCAGCACTTGTCCCGTTTTCTTCTTTCGTGTCTTGTCTGCTTGTGCGCTGCCTAATGAATGTATTTTCACTGCCTATTTTTCTATTGTGTACCGCTCATACAGTCTTAAATGGTGTTAATAAAATGAGCTGGTGATAAGAAGGTAGACTCTAAAAAGTGCCGTTTGTTGCCGTTTGTTGTTCAGGTTAGAACAGCTCTTTTGTTTCTGCAGGTATGAGATCTGAAGAAGGCGCCGTTGCCGAAAGAAGCACGGCATGCTTCGGCCTTCTCCTACTGCCGGTAATGCCTAGTACAAGCTCCGCAGCCTCGAGCAAGGACAGAAAGCGAAGCCTCGAGGCAGAACGCCACACGATGTTATCACAATAACTTCTGACGATGAGGAGGAGCTTGTGCCTGCAGCAAAAATGCCAAAACTTTAAAGAGGTAGTGTAGAAATGGGAGATTCTACTAAAAAAAAGCAGTTTTTTTTTTTTTCAAAATTATACCAATTTCCCTAGTTTAGGTTCTCTACTTAAAAGAAAATCAAAGTTTTAAACTCTGTAGTTAAAATCACTTTTGAATAGATTAAGGCGGCTATAAGAGTGAATAGGGCAACTCACCATAAAACATATTGCTTATTTGAAGTTGGTGCACAAACCTATTTAAAAATTTCATTCCATTAAATATGGATTTAAATAACTTTTTTTTTGGAATCTCTCTTTTAAATACTGTTTGTTTTGTGTTATAGTCATGGCTGCATGGAATACTGCAAAAGGCAATATTCTTTACAGGTATTAGCCGTTTGTGATATCACTGTGTGCAACAATAAACTTAACCAAACTGTTACAGAGATACAGTTGCGCTACTCCCAAACATTTCTGGGACTTAGTACTTTGCCTTTTATTTACTTGAAGTATTGTTGCAAGTTTCGTGTGAGTTTACAATAACTGCAGCTGGTTTCAATGCTGTTCCTTACCATCGGCTCTCAATGTGTCACACAATTTTCATGCAATGTGGCTGCGCTGAACTGCGTGGCTATGTTACTGACAGAATGAGTCATGCAGTCATTCTGATGATCATGTTCCTGATGCTACTCAGGATAACTCTCATTGCAATTAGCAAGATGGAGATCGTGAAGATCAGCTGCTACATTATGGGTTTCCCAGTTCTAATAGCTGGCTTACAAAAGTGAAAGCGTGTTGAGCGCTGTTTTGGTTTCTAACTTCCAAGAAATTTGTAAGCTGGTGTATTTCAGTTTAAAGGGTGTCACATTTCGCGATTTAGGCTTTGTGTCATATGCTCGCGTATTACTTTGTATAGGCTGTTGGGCTCGGCCACTTTCCGTACCCTCGAGCACTTGTGTTTACCTGGGCCTTTTTTTTTCACATGAGTAAGTAAGCTTTTTAGTTTAATGTACTGATATTAGATTGTCCTTCGGCCATGGAAAGCCCTAGAAGTGGGTGTGAACTTGGAATAGTCCTGAAGTGTGGTTGAGAAACTCTTCTTCACTTTTTGTTTTTCTTTATGAATTAACACTTCATGCGTGATGAAGCACTACCACCGTGTTTTCCCCTGAGACTAGCGGAGTGCAAATGCAAGCCTCACGAACGTAGACTATAGTAGCACTCAAAGATATCTTTTACCTCAATATATCTAAGAATATTTATCTGAAATTTCATTAAAACAAAGGTTTGCTGCTGCCTCAGAAGCAGGCCAGGGCAGTTGAAACTTCTTTAGGTGGCCAGTGGCCATATGGTTGATTTTCATGCGGTTTTTACAAACGCACTTTTCAAATCGCATGCTATGCTTGCTGTGACAGACAATAGCTGCTGATGCTGAACTGGAGCAGCGCATTTTGCATCAGCTACTGCTGGGAAGGGATGCACGTCAATGCTCATCTTGCCTTCGTATCACTAGTCCGTTGTAGAGTGGCACACTTTCCTCCCTACTACACAGTTTTTCGCACTTTGTAGTTCTATACTCTGGGCCGTACATTGTATGCATCACCTAGTGTTTTCGTTATCACCACGTGGCAAGTACCAAGCATGAGCATCTGCACAGATTGTAGCATCTAATGTTAAAGGCTTTCAGTTATCCCACGAACAGTTATTCAGAGAATGATGTCAGCAACGAGGCTGTTATTTTACAAGCAACCTTTATCACCAGGAATGATTATGCTGCCACTTTATGCAGACATTGCAGGGCTCACTGTCCACGAAACCAAATGCGAAAAAGAAGGTTCTTTCTCTCGTTTTCTGAACTGTTTTGAACAATTGCCAGCAAAAGTAATCCGAGCTAGGGTGCAGTCTTTTTTTTTCTGTTTTCTAAGGAGCACAGCTATTAAAAGCTTAAGGCATGTTGCCACCCTTTAATTTTTCAAATTCTAGTTTATGTGAAAATATCTGAAGAATCCATAGACATTAGAATTGTTCTTCTAATGGCTTATAATGCTGCCATAGATATTGAGCGATCCAAACCAAGATGGACAAAGGAGGAAGGGTACCTTCTAGCAGTCTGTAGAGTCCAACTCCAAAAAGAGAGTGTTCAAAATATCAACCAGCGATTGGCGAGCAGAATTCTGACAAGAACTTCCGACGGCATCAAGTCCCACAGCCGGCAAGTGTGCTACCGAAATCTGGTAAAAGAACTGCAAAATAGGAGAGATGGTGACGATCAAAGCCAAGCCGTTTGTGCTTCTTCGTCAATGTATATACAGGCTCAAGAGGATACAAGTGCTCCGTACAACACTGTATCTTCACAGGTGGACCCCCCTCCCCCAACTGCTATATGTGATGAGCTGCAAACCTTGGGGGGGAAACAGCCACCTCGTTCCTTTCAAGCTTTCAGACTATAAGAATTAACAAAGAGGTTCCTGGAGGGATAGAATGTTGCAATGACCCTCAAAGCTTACCTGCTAGATGTCTTCACTACAGATAGGAGGGAGGGTCCAGAGCGGTGCACGCTGGCTATTACTGATGAAAGCCATCGTAAAATAAAGAAAAGAGTGTGCGCAATGCCAAAACCTCTTCAGGAAAAATCGCTCGTTTTGTACTCGAAACCACCTGGATGAAGCCGGGCCATCGTCTGATGAAGCCAGGATATGTACGCCTGTGCTATGCTTCTTTTAAGGGTTCTTCTGAACCCCCTGATCCTCCAGAGACGACTGTCATTATTATTGTGTAATGCCCAGACCATTTTAATTCAAAAATGCCTGGCGCTTCTTCGGCTGCATCGAATCGCCTAATCAATGTCTCCCACCTTTTAACGAGGCTGTTGCATAAAATTTTTATGCATTGCCTAATGTCAGTGATTAAACTCGACTGTCGTCAGAGAGCCTTCATTAAGAGCCTGGGACTAATGTGCCTAAGAACTTCGATTCCTTACATGAAAACCAACCGTGTCAAGCGACTGCTCTACAGTGATCATTATCAATGCACGCTTGCGGCACCAAGGATTTCATTCGGAAGGCCTTAAGGCTGGCAGAGGACTTAACCCCATTTGAAGGCGACATCATTTGTTATGTGGCAGCTGCCCGCAAGTACTGGACGAGAAACCCGCATTCAAGTTTTGATGGCAGGCCGCTGTCCCAATGTCCCACTGCCCCGGGTCCAATGGCGTGGATTGGCGAGGGGACAACGTTTCTGAAAGGAAGAGAGTTCATTGACCTAGCCAAGTTTCACATCGCCACAATCTCCAATCTCATCCACTTTCAACGTGGCCAGAACATCTCAAAACGCAGTCGCGCTGGATGTGACACAGACGAGTGTTTGGGTCATACTTTGCAGCGTTTCCACCGTACACATCACCAAATAATCCAACGTCACCACATTATAGTTCGTTATTTGGCGAGAACGTTAAGGAAAAAAGAATGGCCTGTTCCCGAGGAGCAGCATTACCAAACATCGCAGGGTACAAAGATCCCCGACTTCGTGCTTTCTAGAGACGGCCAATGGGTCATTCTTAATGTCCAGGTCGTGAGTTCGCTGGCGAACCTTTCGGAAGACACGAGGCTAAGCGAACGAAATATCCGATTCCCGATATGCTAATGAAAAGAACAGATGCGACCGGCGCGTCCACCTATCCGACTGTGTCATCAGTCACCTTGACCTACCGTGGAACATGGGCAAGTGAGTCTGTTAGGATTCTGCGGGACTTGGGTTTGGGACGTGAACATCAGCGGACTTGGGTTTGGGACGTGAAATTCATCAACGGTCAACGGCGGTTATAAACTGACTTCGATCAGCACGTGTTGGGATTACATAACCCCTTTGCCGTAAGTGCAGCTTTTTGGCAACTGAAGCACAGTTGGTAATGGGTTGCTCTGCTCTATCAGAGTTATATATAACAGTAATCTGAGGGCTGCCTCACTTTATGCGTAGGTGCCCAATGATGATGTTAATAAAAAATAAGCTTCAAAGCGCACACACTATGTGATCCAGCTACTAAGAGCGTCGTCGAAGGCTGGGGATACAGATCCCATTACTCTGGTGTCAGAATCTAAGTGCAATCAACGATTCCATCTTCGTCGCCACTGTACTATCATACATAAGTGCGAATAAAATACACTTCAAGGCAAGAACAAGAACCGAATGCTTGTGTATTTATACCCTGGCCAGGAACCGCAGCATGCACCGTGGCGAGCAGCGAAGACACGTGGTGTCAGCATGCTTCTTGCGTCTGCACCTGATCAACAGTCGCATCTGCATCTGATCGACAGTATATCACAAACAGTCACAAATTTTCCGGACCTGTGCCGCAGGAAGCGTCCCGAGTCTCACGCCATCCTTGTCGCGAAAGCTTCATGTCCCGGATTCAATTCCGACCCTCTATAGTTAGAAATCTTCATGCGCTACAACGCAAGCCCAACGCGTCTCACGGTACGGAACACGAAAATCGCACAAATCGCCTGCAAAAAGCGATACAGTGGTGGCTGGCGTTGGCTACGAGACGCTTTAAGCCACTTCAGTTGAACTTCCGCAGGAAGTGCAACGACATTTACGAGTATATAATTGAGCAAGAGAAACTTTTTCGAACTGCATCTATACCAACTGAAGTACTTCAAGAGGCCGCAGCGTTAAAGAAACACCGGATTTGTCTGGAAGCAATAAGAAAAACCCGCTCCATCAGCTTAATAAGGTATTGTAGGCACACACAACCCGATGTCCCTTCTTCCTTCACTGAAGACTTGGTAACCGTATGCTTGGCAGGCAAGCCATCAAAGCCGTGTAATTAGTCACCCACAATGCTGACGTTTAAACGATTCACGCAGACGTGCTTGGTTCGCCGAATCACTTTTAAATATTCAATTGTAGCTCACACGCACTACAAAAATCAGCAGACATGGTTACTAAGCAAAGAAAAAAAAAGACACCAGTAAATAGGCACAGAGAAATAAACGTTATTTGATGTTCTCCGCCAGAATATCGCTCAGTGGAAATCAGTCCGTGATTTCAATATCGCGGGCCATTATGCACAAGTAACACACCACCGCGCTCAATCAAGAACGTCCACACATTTTTTATTCTTCATCGTTTTGTTCTTCTCCTGCTTCTATCGTTCTGTTTCTATTTTCCTTCATCATAACCTCCATGTTCATCATCATTAACAAACACTATCTTCTTCATCATCGTCGTTGTTCACTTCTAGTATCAGCAAGTATGTTAGGGCCACAAAAACCTACAGCACCAACCACCGAGATGGGAGAGTGGCTTGGGCATTGCGCTGCTCGATCCCATTTGGCCGGCTAAAACCTGGGCTCGGGGGCTGTATACAGGTGGAGGATGTATACAAAAATGCCCGTTGTTATGCCCTGTAGTCCTCCATGGCAGGGCATTGTTAAGTTTGACTTGTTAAGTTTCTGTTTGAGGGGTTGGGGGATTTTTTTCGCGGTATTTTTACCGTACATCCCACTACTCTTCAGCTGAGCTGCCATATGGCCCTGGTTGTTGCCCCATTCACTTGAAAAAGGAGGAATGCTTTCGTTTCGCAAACTGTTCTCGAACAATAAACCTAATATAAGGACATCTCGCGAATGTGCGAAGGTTCAAATTCTACCTTATTTTCAGCAAGGTAATTTGAATGTGCAGTTGATGGAATTTAAAGAAAGATGTGGACAAGGTTGATTGGGTGACAAGTCCTTGGTCAGTTGATGCCTACACCTCACCACATGCTTTCTCTACCTTTCCTTTATGCGTCCCCTTTCCCCTCTCCCTCAAGGAGATAAACAAACCATGCTTCCGCAAGGGTTCATCGAACCTAATGGCAGGGTTTTTTTAAAGGAGCACTGACATCAAATTTCAAGATCGAGATGTGCTCATCATTCAATCGCTTGGTATGCGTACGTCTTCTTGGCCAAATTCAAGTAGGTCTTCTTGGTCAACCGCAAAGGTTGCCGAAAAGAGTGCCTGACACTACCTCTTTTCTTTTCTTACGCGTCTGGGCTACGAGCGGACAAGGCCGAGCTGGGGCAGGCGAGTGGTTGGCAGGACTGTACTATGGTCCCTTGCCTGACGAAATGACTCGTAAGCAAGCGGCTACAGGCCTCGCAATAACTCGTAAGCAAGCGACGACAGGCTTCGCACGCGGAGCGATGGCATGTGCCCTTCGCGCAACGGTGACTGCCGGGTCGTTTAATCTCTGCTTCAGATGTGTTTGTCCCTAGCGCTAGGGAACTTTCACTCGCACATAAAAGAGACAATGCGTAACAGATGTTATCGGTTTGGATTCTGTACAGCTCAGCGGCGACCGCGAAATTCCGCTGGCAGTGTTCGTATAATTGCTATCGATATACCTTCCCCCCTCCCCCCACGGTCGACATACTGTATACTCCCCCTCCCTCGGGCGAGACATATATGTAGCATTGCAAATGTAAGGGCCTCTCCATTCCAATCTGACTTTGAGTTTGTTGGCCAGTGGCTCACTCATGATAGAAAAGTCAGCGCCAGTCAGAGTCAACCAAGCCCGTCACTTCTTGCCTGTCAATCGTCACAGTGAGGTCAACAGTCAGAGTGTTCTCCATGCGATTTCCTTTGTCGGTGTCGTCTGCTTTCGGCAATGATGGGTGATTTTAGGCCATTTGAGGACCTGGAACCTTTCCCCCGGAGGTCGCTGCTTTCAGTTTCCCTGTAGTGGGCTGGGAGACCGACCTCTGGTGCATCAGCAAAACTTCGGCGGCTTGGGGAAGAAGAACGGGCTGGTGATGGTGAACGTGTTCGCAGGTTAGAGGAGCTTTGTTGCAACTGGTAGAGTCGTCATGAAAGGAGGCACCGCTTTTGTCAAACTTTTGTCGTGAAGTATCTGGCTGACTGATATGGTGTCCAGCTGGCTGATACGAGCTATAACGATAAATATGTCCCGGCTCCCCACAATCATAGCCTAAAGGACGGCAATCTGAAGTCCGCCATATATTGGTCTTTCGCAGTGGGGGTCGCCTAACAGGATCCCGTTGGGTCCAGGATGCAATAGGAGGTGGTTGATGGTACTGTGGCACTGGCGCAAACAACGGACTACGAATAGTGTCCGCATAGCTGTATGCGTTCGGCTGGTATTGCACTCAGTAGACAACTGGCGACAGACAGCATCTACGTAGCTGTATGCGTTCGGCTGGTATGGCACTTCCGAACGAGGCTCGGGTTAAGTGAACGCCTGTCGGAATTTGTGGCGCACAAGTTCAGCGACGAAGGCAACTGTGACCTTCGGCTTCAGTCGTGGTTGCTTTGCATTCTCTTTGGAAATCTCTTCACCCACAATCTGCCAATCATTTGGCGTAGTCAGCTCTCATCAGGCATTGTCAAAGAGCCGGCACCTACAAAAGCACTAGTCATGAGGCTATAGTATTGCTCGTACCGCTGTTGCAATGCCCGCTCGATTGCTGTTGCGTCCCTAATAAACTAGTCCACTGTTGTCCGAGGATTGCGCCCAAGGCTAGCGTACAGTTCTTCTTTGACGCCGCGCATGAGACGACTGAGCCCCTCGGACATAATGGGATCCGCGCTGTGAAACAAACGTGCCATATCTTCAGCAGACATCACGACTCTCTCATTTGGCTGTTGAATGCGCGATTCATGTAGGTGTTGCGCGTTTTCACATCGATCTTGACTCCCGAAGGTATCAATTAGCCGACGGCGAAACTCGTCCTACGTTGTCGAAGTTCTCTTCTTAATGAACCACTTCTTAGTGTTGTCTTCAAGCGCGATGTATACCTTGAATAGCTTCTTATCATCAGAGATCAAATGGTTATACTTTGCTGCTAGATGAAACTGCTCTTGCCAGTCTTCCGCGTCTTCGTTTTCGTGACCATGAAAAGGCTCAGGATTTACGAAGGTTCTGAACTGTTCTAAAGTGCTTATTTGGGCCGGTTGGTACATGGTCAACGAAGTGAAAAAACAGCGCGTAACACAGGACACAGGACAGAGAAGAGACCCTCAGCGCCTCGTCCCTCAGCGCCTCGTCAGCGCCTCGTCCGTCTCTTCTCTGTCCTGTGTCCTGTGTTACGCGCTGTTTTTTCATTTTCTGAACTGTTGCTTGTGTTGGGTTGTTTGATGAGGCCATTTCTTGAACAGGGGTGTCCGTTGACAGAGGTGGTCCTTATAAGAGCTGAATTCGGGGGCGATGGGGGGGGGGGGGGGGGGGGGGCAGACCTTGAAGACGACGGCTTGACCAGTGTACCGGATAATTCATGGGTGGGCGCCTTGTGGGGCTGGAAACGGGGCTGCTCACAGGACTGGCGATCATAAGGCGACGGTACCCAGCAGCTCCACCAGTGTCGCAGTTTGCAAAGTACGGGGTCGTTATTGTAACAAACAGAAAGACTCTGTTCTCTCAGAGACACCAAAGGTGGACTCAGCCAAAAGAACTTCTGCTTTTCGTGATGCACCTCTTGTGTGGATCGGTCGTCTTCACAAACGCCAGCGCTTAGACGGGTACAAATAGGGACGCGGAAGTATTTGATATTGCGCAATTGAAATAGGTGATTAGGTACCACGATCAGTAGACTTGGTGTATACTCATTCGTACTTACTGACCAACATTTTGGTAGGCCATGTGCTCACTCGTGTGTTGTTACATTTATGCTTGTGTGTACTCTTACTCACTAATTCTCACTTTCACTATTGCTTCTATTCACAATTATTAGTGTTCATTTGTGTTCATAGGTGCATTTATTTCTAGTCACTAACAGCTACTTGTGTCCACTGTGACTTACCAATAATCGCTCACATTTGTAAGTATGACCAGCTTTTGTTAATAGTCTTTCACTCACTCTCTTTTATATGTAGACTCGCACCCTCCATCATTGTGAACTCAGTGCAGAGAGAGGATGAGTCAATGTATTCTTTAGTAGGACTTGTAGGCAGGCGAGTTCGAACCTATTCAATACTGGGTTTTTAGACCAGCACTTGTCCCGTTTTCTTCTTTCGTGTCTTGTCTGCTTGTGCGCTGCCTAATGAATGTATTTTCACTGCCTATTTTTCTATTGTGTACCGCTCATTCAGTCTTAAATGGTGTTAATAAAATGAGCTGGTGATAAGAAGGTAGACTCTAAAAAGTGCCGTTTGTTGCCGTTTGTTGTTCAGGTTAGAACAGTTCTTTTGTTTCTGCAGGTATGAGATCTGAAGAAGGTGCCGTTGCCGAAAGAAGCACGGCATGCTTCGGCCTTCTCCTACTGCCGGTAATGCCTAGTACAAGCTCCGCAGCCTCGAGCAAGGACAGAAAGCGAAGCCTCGAGGCAGAACGCCACACGATGTTATCACAATAACTTCTGACGATGAGGAGGAGCTTGTGCCTGCAGCAAAAATGCCAAAACTTTAAAGAGGTAGTGTAGAAATGGGAGATTCTACTAAAAAAAAGCAGTTTTTTTTTTTTTTCAAAATTATACCAATTTCCCTAGTTTAGGTTCTCTACTCAAAAGAAAATCAAAGTTTTAAACTCTGTAGTTAAAATCACTTTTGAATAGATTAAGGCGGCTATAAGAGTGAATAGGGCAACTCACCATAAAACATATTGCTTATTTGAAGTTGGTGCACAAACCTATTTAAAAATTTCATTCCATTAAATATGGATTTAAATAACTTTTTTTTTGGAATCTCTCTTTTAAATACTGTTTGTTTTGTGTTATAGTCATGGCTGCATGGAATACTGCAAAAGGCAATATTCTTTACAGGTATTAGCCGTTTGTGATATCACTGTGTGCAACAATAAACTTAACCAAACTGTTACAGAGATACAGTTGCGCTACTCCCAAACATTTCTGGGACTTAGTACTTTGCCTTTTATTTACTTGAAGTATTGTTGCAAGTTTCGTGTGAGTTTACAATAACTGCAGCTGGTTTCAATGCTGTTCCTTACCATCGGCTCTCAATGTGTCACACAATTTTCATTCAATGTGGCTGCGCTGAACTGCGTGGCTATGTTACTGACAGAATGAGTCATGCAGTCATTCTGATGATCATGTTCCTGATGCTACTCAGGATAACTCTCATTGCAATTAGCAAGATGGAGATCGTGAAGATCAGCTGCTACATTAAGGATTTCCCAGTTCTAATAGCTGGCTTACAAAAGTGAAAGCGTGTTGAGCGCTGTTTTGGTTTCTAACTTCCAAGAAATTTGTAAGCTGGTGTATTTCAGTTTAAAGGGTGTCACATTTCGCGATTTAGGCTTTGTGTCATATGCTCGCGTATTACTTTGTATAGGCTGTTGGGCTCCGCCACTTTCCGTACCCTCGAGCACTTGTGTTTACCTGGGCCTTTTTTTTTTCACATGAGTAAGTAAGCTTTTTAGTTTAATGTACTGATATTAGATTGTCCTTCGGCCATGGAAAGCCCTAGAAGTGGGTGTGAACTTGGAATAGTCCTGAAGTGTGGTTGAGAAACTCTTCTTCACTTTTTGTTTTTCTTTATGAATTAACACTTCATGCGTGATGAAGCACTACCACCGTGTTTTCCCCTGAGACTAGCGGAGTGCAAATGCAAGCCTCAGGATCGTAGACTATAGTAGCACTCAAAGATATCTTTTACCTCAATATATCTAAGAATATTTATCTGAAATTTCATTAAAACAAAGGTTTGCTGCTGCCTCAGAAGCAGGCCAGGGCAGTTGAAACTACTTCTGGTGGCCAGTTGCCATATGGTTGATTTTCATGCGGTTTTTACAAATGCACTTTTCAAATCGCATGCTATGCTTGCTGTGACAGACAATATCTGCTGATGCTGGAGCAGCGCATTTTGCATCAGCTACTGCTGGGAAGAGATGCATGTCAATGCTCATCTTGCCTTCGTATCACTAGTCCGTTGTAGAGTGGCACACTTTCCTCCCTACTACACAGTTTTTCGCACTTTGTAGTTCTATATTCTGGGCCGTACATTGTATGCATCACCTAGTGTTTTCGTTATCACCACGTGGCAAGTACCAAGCATGAGCATCTGCACAGATTGTAGCATCTAATGTTAAAGGCTTTCAGTTATCCCACAAACAGTCATTCAGAGAATGATGTCAGCAACGAGGCTGTTATTTTACAAGCAACCTTTATCACCAAGAATGATTATGCTGCCACTTTAAGCAGACATTGCAGGGCTCACTGTCCACGAAACCAAATGCGAAAAAGAAGGTTCTTTCTTTCGTTTTCTGAACTGTTTTGAACAATTGCCAGCAAAAGTAATCCGAGCTAGGGTGCAGTCTTTTTTTTTCTGTTTTCTAAGGAGCACAGCTGTTAAAAGCTTAAGGCATGTTGCCACCCTTTAATTTTTCAAATTCAAGTTTATGTGAAAATATCTGAAGAATCCATAGACATTAGAATTGTTCTCCAGCAAAAATTATGTCTCTTTCTATATCACCACGTCCAAATGCCCCAGCTTCGAAATGATCTATCATTTTTCAATGAAACTTCCTGTGCTTATTTCTGGAACATTAACCTATGCAATGAACTAGAATAATTTAAAACAAATAAAATTTTTTGATGTCCTGAAATGCGCCCATCTGTAATTACACAGTTCTGGTTTTTCTTGGCCGTGCTGTAATTAATATTGATGACAGCTCAAAGATACTAGTTTATTGCACAGCCTCAATGAACAGTTACATTGCTGCCAAGCCATTTTTGCTTAGTGTCACAGGATCATAATTATCACTATATTGCATTTGCTTGTTCCCGCGACATCAAACACTTAAAATTATTATGGTAGTTGGTCTGCCAGTATCAGGGCGGTACTCGGGAATTTTTTTCGGGTGGTGTTTGTGTGTAGAATGGCCAACTTCGGCCACAAGTGGTCGATGTGAAGGCGTTATTTATTATAACCTGAAAAGTTCAAGTGCGAAAAGTTGTAGGTGGTGTCAGAACCCCCTCAACTCCCCCCTAGTTACAGCCTTAGTCAGTACAGCCACATGTTCGTGTTGCTGTTATTATACCAGAAACACTTTCTGGGCAAATTTTATGAGAGATTTATTAAATATTGCATTGCCAAATGTCGTATTGCCACGTTCCTTCCTCAAGTTTTTGATATTGCCCCGTTACTGTAGGCGATTCTGCTCAAATGTGCACACACACCCACCGTGTGGGTAGGGGGAAGACTTGTATATACTGTAAAAATGTGTGCGTGTGCGTGTGCGTGTGCATGTGCATGTGCATGTGCATGTGTGTGCGTGCGTGCGTGTGTGTGTGTGTGTGTGTGTGTGTGTGTGTGTGTGTGTGTGTGTGTGTGTGTGTGTGTGTGTGTGTGTGTGTGTGTGTGTGTGTGTGTGTGTGTGTGTGTCAACTGAAAGGAGATTGTATGTGTGGCTACCTCGTGGTTACATTTCTTGTCTGTATACTGGTGGTGTTTGACGGTTGAGGCGGTGCATAATCATGCGAGGGAGTTTCGCCAGCCTCTCTCACCACCGGTTGGTAGCCCTATTGTTATCAGTGTGGCCATGTCAGTGACCTTGGGGCCTTAGCACGTCTTTTGTGCTTATATACAAGCTCTCTGAGAATATAGAACTGAACCATGAAGCATTTCCTGTGTAAATAAAACGGTAAAAAAAGGGCAGTTTTTTTGTTCACTTGCTTGCTTCCTTGGTTTTTTTCTTGCGTGATTGTTTATTTATTTTTTTGAAGAGATTCATATAGTGCACTTGGCACTATTAGCAAGTAGAAGCCGCTATCATTTTAACCTATAATGGGCATGATTGGGGCAGGATGATAAGCTGCACTGTACCACCAATGCAGCCTTGGCACTGTATTCTTAACATCTGTTTTTTTTGTGTTTTTTCTTGTTTTGCTTTAGAGCAAATGTATATGTTAAGAAAAGTTCGCTGGATGTATAATATAGTATTTCTACTGCCAGGCTTTGATTCTGCTATTATTGTACGAGCCTTAAAGCTACTAAGTGAAAACACCAGTAGAAGAGAGGCCATTTTCCATGTGTATGCCCATCAATAAGAGAGATACATTAAACTCCTGTAACAAGAAAACTGAGGAGCCTCATTATTTTGCTGTTGACTTGTGCCATCTGAGGGCTGCATGAAAATATGTACAAAAGAAGCCTATACATAGTGGTACATGGCTGTAAACTAGACATATGTATTGTCTGGCTTTCTTTTGCATTTATCTATGCCAGTGTCATTTTCTCAGTGGCCTTTTGGGACAAAAGATGCCAAAAAAAACAATTATTACTGGCGTTGCTAGAAAGGCTCCCCTTAGTCTGTGTAGTGAAGTAATTCCAAGGAGTGGAAATGCCATTATTGATAGCAGCATGCCTGCAAATATTGGCGGCTCTCTCACGGGAAACACTGCATTTGATCGGCCTGTTCATTTGCCCTGTTTGATCTCTTTTGCTCTGTATATATTGCTCAGTAGCGAGTCTGTTGTCTTTCTGTCATTAATCTATAGCAGGAAAGCATGCAAGTAATTCTGAATTTTCCTGTTAACGTTGTTGTGCTGCCATTGCAGTTCTAGCCTCCTTCAGTGCTTATCTTATGTTTTTGTCATCACCATTGCAGTTCTTGTGTTCACTTAAGGCAGGGCTGAGCATTCCTACATGCGTATGGATGTGCACACATAAAGAGTGTATCAGTCCCACTGACAGAGGGTTGTGCTAGCCCCCCTCCCCCTTGAAAGTCAAATGAAGGGTTTTTTTTTTACTGAGGAACAATTATAAAAATTATAAAAATGAGAAGCAGCGATGGCGTAGTGGTTAGAGCATCCGCCTCGCATGCGAAAGGTCCGTGGTCCAAATCCCGGTGCCGCGCAGCTCCCAACCGGATAAAAAAAAAATCCGCGTGAAGATGGAACTGCATTACGAGGCCTGGGGTGCGGCCTCACCGGTAACCACCGCCGGGAACGCACTCCCTCATCAGAGAAGGATTGGCCACCCTGGTGCAGTATATGGCCACTACCTCCCACATGCATACGTCAAATAACTCACGGCCCTATGTCCCCAGCAGCTGCGAAGCAACTGACCACGGCGGCGGTCAGATCTGCAACGCAGCAGAGCGTGCTAAGAATCTCTGAATCCGGACAGGCCGCCATTGGAACCTGAACTTGGCAGCGTTTAACGCTAGAACCTTATCTAGTGAGGGAAGTCTAGCTGTACTGTTCGAGGAGCTGGAGGGTGTTAAATGAGATATAATAGGGCTCAGTGAGGTTAGGAGGACAGATGAGGCCTATACGGTGCTACAGAATGGACATGTCCTTTGCTATCTGGGCTTGGCTGACAGAAGAGAACTGGGAGTGGGGTTCCTAATTCACAGATACATAGCTGGCAACATAGAGGAATACTATAGCATTAATGAAAGGGTGGTAGGTATTGTAATTAAACTGAATAAGAGATACAAGATGAAGGTGGTACAGGCTTAGGCGCCTACATCCAGCCATGATGACGCTTCAGTTGAAAGCTTCTATGAAGACGTGGAATCGGCAATGAGTAAGGTAAAAACACAGTATACTATACTGATGGGAGACTTTAATGCAAAGGTAGGGAAGAAGCAGGCAGGAGACCAGACAGTAGAAGATTATGGCATCGGTACTAGAAACGCCAGAGGAGAGCTACTGGTAGAATTCGCAGAATGCAATAACTTACGAATTTTGAATACCTTTTACCGAAAACGAGGAAACTGCATGTGGACATGGAGGAGCCCTAATGGCGAAAATAAGAACGAAATAGACTTTATAATGAGTGCACACCCAGGCATCGTGCAGGACGTGGAAGTGGTTGGCAAGGTACAATGCAGTGACCATAGAATAGTACGGTCGCGAATTCGCCTAGATTTGAGGAAGGAACGACAGAAACTGATACGCAAGAAGCCAATCAATGAGCTAGCACTGAGAGGGAAAGTACAGGAATTCAGAGTCTCGCTTCAAAACAGGTACTCAGCTCTTAGTGAGGAGACCAACCTTAGCATAGATACAATGAATGATAATCTGACGAGTATCATTACGGAGTGTGCAGTGGAAGTTGGAGGCAGGGTAGTTAGACAAGACACTGGCAAGCTTTCCCAGGAAACGAAGAATCTCATTAAAAAGCGTCAAATTGTGAAAGTCTCAAGTACAATAGACAAAATAGAACTGGCAGAGCTTTCGAAACTGATTAATATGCATAAGGTATCCGATGTAAGAAGGTATAACATGGAGAGAAATGAACACGCTCTGAAAAACGGAGGAAGCGTCAAAGCAGTGAAGAGGAAACTTGGGATAGGCAAAAATCGGATGTATGCACTAAGGGACAAAGAAGGCAAAATAACTACCAATATGGGTAGGATAGTTAAAATAGCGGAGGAGTTTCACAGAGATCTGTACAGTAGCCGGGACAACCATGACTTTAGTACTATAAGGACTAGTAATAACCCAGATGACACCCCACCAGTATAGATAGAAGAAGTCAGAAAAGCTTTGGAGAGCATGCAAAGAGACAAAGCTGCTGGTGAGGATCAGATAACATCAGATCTGCTGAAAGATGGAGGACAAATTGTGTTAGAAAAACTAGCCACCCTGTTTACGAGGTGTCTCCTGACGGGAAGGGTACCAGAGTCTTGGATGAACGCTAACATCATCTTAATACTTAAGCAAGGAGATCACAAGGACTTGAAGAATTACAGGCCGATTACCTTGCTCTCTGTAGTATACAAGCTATTTACAAAGGTAATTGCTAACAGAGTAAAGAAAACATTAGAATTCATTCAACCAAAGTAACAAGCAGGATTTCGAACAGGCTACTCAACAATCGACCACATTCATACTATCAAACAGGTAATAGAGAAATGCTCAGAATATAAACAACCACTATACATAACTTTCATAGATTACGAGAAGGCGTTTGATTCAGTAGAAATATCAGCCGTCATGCAGACACTGCGGAATAGAGCGTCGATGAAGTATATATAAACATCCTGGAAGGGGATCAACTGCTACCATAGTAGCAGTTGATCCCCTGCAGAGGGCAGTTTTGCAGTCTTCTAACGCTTTCGTTATGGCTGGGGTCCAAGTGACAGGATGGTTGCCGCACGAACACACCGGTTCTGGAAGCAGGTTAAACCTGTGAGAATAGAAGCGGAACCGACCACGCCCCGTTAGAAGGGTGATGGGGGCTTTGTTAGGTGGGAACCAAAGAGCTGCATCTGAGACATGGGGAACCCATTTCAATAGGTTATCGTCGGCATTAATATCCGTCTAGTCAAGCTCCAGACACCGAAGTTTCTGCCTTCCTAAGGCACTGCGGACCGCCCTCGGAGACAGGGGAGCCTGGTTCATGTCACTCGATCGGGCCACATGTCCAGCGAGAAAATCAGCCAGTTCATTGCCAAAAAGTCCCTAATGCCTTGGCACATGGTAAAGTGCAATCGAGGCGGCAGCTGAAATATCCCGCAAGATAATATTCAATTATCGGACTCACGGGTCAGTAGTCCAGAACCACGAGAGTCCCTGGAGAAGGGACAAGCAATTCGTGTATACACGGACGGTGGCGGCTGAGCCCTTGTTCTTTATTTGACGTAACGCCCCGATTAGTGCGATGACTTCAGTGCATTATGCGTTTGTGGCGTGGTAAGAGACGCCGTAGTGGAGGGCTCTGGAGATTTAGACCACCTGGGGTTCTTTAACGTGCCCCTAAATCGGAGCACACGGGCCTACAACGTTTCTGCCTCCATCCGAAATGCAGCCGCCACAGCCGGGATTTAATCTTGTGAGCTGCGGGTCAGTAGCCGAGTACCTAAGCCACTAGACCACCACGGCGGGGCTATCTGCATCAGTAAACTCATTTCCCGTCAGGCTTCTTTGTCGGCACGGCCCCATCCGGCTCTCTAGCGCCTTCTGTGCGGACCGCGGCGGTTGTGCACGGACCTACCGGCGGCAACAAAGGGTCAGAATGGCGGAGCACGGGCGCAAGGCCAAGAAGTCGGCGGATCTTACTACCCGACCTATGCTCGGACTCTGAGATTGGAAGTGAGGACTCCACGTTCAGCGAGGGTGTCTCCACTGGAATTCCTCCCCTCACACACATTAGAGATGATACGACAATGGTGGCAACAAACACAGTTCCAGACAGACCACTGCGCCTGCCCTGAATGCGGCAGATACTTCAAGTCGAAACTGCCCTAAGCCAACATAGACGCCATGCACATATCGAGGCTTATAATGCTGCCATAGATATTGAGCGATCCAAACCAAGATGGACAAAGGAGGAAGGGTACCTTCTAGCAGTCTGTAGAGTCCAACTCCAAAAAGAGAGTGTTCAAAATATCAACCAGCGATTGGCGAGCAGAATTCCGACAAGAACTTCCAACGGCATCAAGTCCCACAGCCGGCAAGTGTGCTACCGGAATCTGGTGAAAGAACTGCAAAATAGGAGAGATGGTGACGATCAAAACCAAGCCATTTGTGCTTCTTCGTCAATGTATATACAGGCTCAAGAGGATACAAGTGCTCCAGGCAACACTGTATCTTCACAAGTGGACCCCCCTCCCCCAACTGCTATATGTGATGAGCTGCAAACCTTGGGGGAGAAACAGCCACCTCGTTCCTTTCAAGCTTTCAGACTATAAGAATTAACAAAGAGGTTCCTGGATGGATAGAACGTTGCAATGACCCTCAAAACTTACCTGCTAGATGTCTTCACTACAGATAGGAGGGTCCAGAGCGGTCGCACGCTGGCTATTACTGATGAAAGCCATCAAAAAATAAAGAAGAGAGTGTGCGCAATGCCAAAACCTTTTCAGGAAAAATTGCTCGTTTTGGATTCGAAACATCCTGGATGAAGCCGGGCCATCGTCTGATGAAGCCGGGATATGTACGCCTGTGCTATGCTTCTTTTAAGGGTTCTTCTGAACCCCATGATCCTCCAGAGACGACTGTCATTATTATTGTGTAATGCCCGGACCATTTTAATTCCAAAAATGCCTGGCGCTTCCTCGGCTGCATTGCGTCGCCCAATCAGTGTCTCCCACCTTTTAACGAGGCTGTTGCATAAGATTTTTATGCATTGCCTAATGTCAGTGATAACACTCGACTATCGTCAGAGAGCCTTCATTCAGAGCCTGGGACTAATGTGCCTAAGAACTTCAATTCCTTACATGAAAAACAACCGTGTCAAGCGACTGCTCTACAGTGATCATTATCAATGTACGGTTGCGGCACCAAGAATTTCATTCGGAAGGCCTTAAGGCAGGCAGAGGACTTAACACCACTTGGAGGCGGCGTCATTGATTCTGTGGCTGCTGCCCGCAAGTACTGGACGAGGAACCTGCATTCAAGTTTTGATGGCAGGCCGCTGTCCCAATGTCCCACTGCCCTGGGTCCAATGGCGTGGATTGGCGAGGGGACAACGTTTCTGAAAGGAAGAGAGTTAATTGACCTAGCCAAGTTTCACATCGCCACAATCTCCAATCTCATCCACTTTCAACATGGCCAGAACACCTCAAAACGCAGTCGCGCTGGATGTGACACAGACGAGTGTTTGGGTCATACTTTGCAGCGTTGCCACCGTACACATCACCAAATAATCCAACGTCACCACATTATAGTTCATTATTTGGCGAGAATGTTAAGGAAAAAAGAATGGCCTGTTCACGAGGAGCCACATTACCAAACATCGCAGGGTACAAAGATCCCCGACTTAGTGCTTTCTAGAGACGGCCAATGGGTCATTCTTGATGTCCAGGTCGTGAGTACGCTGGCGAACCGTTCTGAAGACACGAGGCTAAGCGAACGAAATATCTAATTCCCGATATGCTAATGAAAATAACAGATGCGACCGGCGCGTCCACTGGTCGTCAGTCAAGGTGACTGATGACTGTGTCATCAGTCTTCTTGACCTACCGTGAAACATGGGCAAGTGAGTCTGTTAGGATTCTGCGGGACTTGGGTTTGGGTTGTGAACATCAGCGGACTTGATTTTGGGACGTGAAGTTCAAGTCCTGTCCTGTTCAAGTCCTGTCCTGTTCAAGTCCTGTGAAACACGAAGCGAAATGCCAGTTCTTCAAAACCGTCACAGAGTTAGGCTGCAAGGGGAATGACGCCGAGTGCTTCCCCAATGGCTGTGAGGTACAAGACAGACCATAGAACTCAGTAACTCAATACATCGAGACATGGAACGTTGTTTGGTACGTTATTGTTTCTCAATGTGCGCACTGTGTATCATTCATGTGTAAAGTGGAAGGACTATACTTCACACGCGCTACGAAATTTACTAGATACGGGTATTAAGCCAAAAAAACGCAGACACCCGTAAGTAGGTACCGAGAATAAAAACTTTATTAGATGTATCCACGAGAATATCTGCCAGGGGAAACCTTATAGTGCGGTATCCCATCGAAACGTCCCGGATGCACAGGTAACACCTTCGTGCTGAAGAGCGCCACCACATTTATTGCTCTTCTTCATCTTTTTCCTTCTTAATCATGACCTCCATCATCATCATTGACAAAATTTATCACGTTCATCGTCGTCGCCGTGTATATTTAGTACCAGCAAGTACACAGGACGAAAAGAATATACATCACCAACCACCAAGGTGGGTGAGTGACTTGGGCTTCGCGCTGCTCGACCCCATTTGGCGGGCTAAAACACAGCCTCGTGGGCTGTATACAGGTGGAGGCTGTATACAAAAATGCCCGTTGTTTTGCCCTGTAGTCCTCCATGGCACGGCATTGTTGAGTTTGACTTGCTAAGTTTCCGTTTGAGGGGTTGGGATACATTATTTTTGTTTTTCTTTGTGGCCTTTTTACCATACATGCCCCTACATTTATCTAGCTGAACTGGCCATATGATGAAGCAGGGAAGCAGTTTCTGAAGGGGTTGTTCGAAATTACTGACGAAGAGGCAGGAAGTGCGCGCATTTGGCAATGAAACGTTCCATTGGGTCGACTCTGCCGCCATCCTAGTAGGTCCTCGCTGTCCTTGAGGTTTCCTCCGGTGCTTCCTGAGGCCTGAGCGTCCAGTTTCAATTCGGGATCTGCCCCCGCTGCTACTTCAAGGGCACCTTCGTGCTTCCTCCTGTGGGGGAGCGGTCGGATCAGGCGGTGCTGTTAGGCCTATTAACCTAATGTCTTTTTCTCTCCCGGCCAGGCATATTCTGCCTGGTCGGCTTCCCTTCCTAACAGTGATTTGCCAATCGATCTATTTTTGCGCAGTGGTCTGAAGAGCGTTCCTGTGGCCCTGGTTTTAACCAACGGCGAGTCTATTCGCATGAAAAATCCGAAACTAATTCAGGAAGAACTCCAGAAGATTGATTGATTGATTAATATGTGGTGTTCAAGGGACTGGTTCGAGGAGTGGACTTGAGCCTTACACCACCCGAAATACTTGAAATGTTTGCGGCCGCAGGAGCAGTCTCTGTATTTCGATGCTCGCGAAACGTGGAGAACAAAAAGGTCCCCACAGAATCAGTGATTGTGACTTTTGCCGGCACGGCTCGACCGACCGAAATTAAGCCATGGCCACTAATGTATCATGTAGATGCACTATCCCCTCATCCACTGCAGTGCAAAAAATGCTGGAGGTATGGGCATACCATCAAGGGATGTAGATCGGATGTGAGGTGTCGCACATGTACTGACCGAAATAAACCCGAGAAATGTTCAACTTAAGAGGTGAGATGCTGTCTATGCAGAGGAAATCACGCGGCTGACGATGAAAGTTGTTCCATGAGGACATGTGAGTTGCAACTTCTAGAGATCATCGAACAACTATGATGCTCCCCGCGTGAGGCCCGATCCATTCTTTCTGAGCGCTCACGTGGCTATGCCTCCATTGCCAACCAAGCAAACCAGATGCTTGAGTCGTCATTGCCTGATTTATTAACATCAGCGGTGGAAATGGCCATGACCAAACTTATGGAATCCCTATTAGTGAGCCTAACGGAGTCATTGGCACAAATAGTGAGCACTCAGTTGAATCAAATATTGCAGGGAGGTAACCAACCTACCGTGCCTCCTTCTCTACCTTCACCAGTTAAGGTTACTGATATTCTATCGGAACCAGGCCCTTCAAAGTCAAAGCCAGACACGCCGAACACTGGCCATAGAATAATTATGCCTCTTGTACAGGACCTAGATTGGAGCTCGGATTCCGATTCTCATGTCTCACCACCAGAACAGATGGACTCCGACTCAAGAAATATGAAACGACGTACTTCTCCTGAGGCACAACGCTCCTCAATTAGTCTTGAATCAAGAAATAAGAGATATCAGAAGGAAAACCCATCAAAAAAGGATTTTTTAAAGGATAGCATCTTAGAGAAAGCAGTGGGTTCTGCTGGTATCTTTTCAAAATAGGGAATTTAAAAGGACTACAGTGGAATCGCCGCTCCATTTTTTCAGCAGCCACGGACTTACTTCAACATAGCGATAAATTATTCCCCTGATATTGTTGCTTTACAAGAAACTTGGCCTGCAGAAAATAAGTACTTTAGGATTAAAAATTACCACACATTTCGTCTAGACCGCCCAACTCGGGGTGGTGGTTTGGAAACATTTATCTCATCTAAAATTGCCCATAGAGCTAAAATTATTTATCAGGCACTGACTTCAGAAAGCGAGCTTTTAGCATTAAGCATTACTATTCCTGGGTCCCTCTCATTCTCATTTATTAATGCTTATTTTCCTGCGGGTGTTCTAAATTCTTCCGTCCTAGATACTGCAGTTCACTATTCCCAAAAAGATATTGTATTAGTAGGTGACTTCAATTCTCATCATATTTCGTGGGGTTTTAAAACAGATCTGAATGGCAAACATTTATGGGATTGGGTGAACAAGAATAACTTTATATGCATAAACACAAAAACTACTACTTTTATGTGTAAATATTCCTCCTCAGTACTCGATCTAACTCGATCTAACTTTTTCTAACGCTAACCTCTCCATCTTATCATGGTCTGCGATTAACTCGGGAACAAGTAGTGACCATATGCCAATATTGTTCGAGGTGGATGTCCAATAACCTCCAAGAATAGATCTGCCGTAACACATGTAAACTTTAATACTGTGGAGAAATCGTTACGAGGGACTTCATCAAACCGAACGAATGATGCAGAACTAGATGCCATCAGAATTAGCGACATTTTAAAAGAGTCATTAAATAAATTAAAATTCACAATTGAAAGCTCTAAACCGTCTACCAACCCTTGGTGGAATGCGGACTGTTCGCGGGCTTATAGACTAAGAACGGCTGCATGGAAAAAATTAATCTTCAACCAGTGTCCCAGGAACTGGAATGATTATAAGATGCGGCGGCTATTTTTAAGAGAACCATCGCTAATGCGAAGGACAAATTTAACAACGACCGATGTGAGTTCCTGTAAAAGCCGGTCAATAGAAAAGCACTTTTTTGCTTTCTGAGAACTAAGAAAGTTCTTCCGGTACAAAGAAATATAGAATCTGTAGTATCATCACCAGTTGAACTGAAGGCCCTTCTATAAGATATAGGTCAGGGCCTAGAAAGTCCCTTTACGAGACTTCTCTCATACCAAGCCCAGTCCCCCCATAGGGCTGAGGATTTTGAAGACGTTACGCCTACAGAATTAGCAAACGTAGTCAGAACACTACCCCATTCTGCTCCTGGTCCTGATGGCATGACGACGTTGGTGATAAAATCAGTACATAAAATATATCCACTTGGCCTACTCGAAATTATTAATCATTCACTTAGAAGCTCTTGGATGCCAGCTGATTGGAGAATGACAAAAGTGATTCCATTATTAAGAAGCAAGGCGCTGGGTTTACCTTAGATAATATCAGGCCCATTTCACTTACATCGAACCTAGTAAAACTCGTTGAAAGAATTTTTTATAGACGTATAGATCGATGGATGTCAGAAAAACTGACACTGAGCCCATGTCAAATTGAATTCAGGCGTGGTTGCTCCATTTGGTGTGCGCACGTGGATCTCGAAAGCAGAATTCAACTTGCTCGATATCGGAAACAATACTCCGCTTTGGTAACCTTAGATATCACAAAAGCCTATGATAGCGTGGAGCATGTTAAATTTCTGAATTCACTTCAGAATTTAGGACTGCCTCAATACTTTGTGGCCTGGATCCATGCTTTCTTAGGTGATAGAGAATTTTACTGCTCGCGGTCTGGTGTTAACTCTTCAATATACAGGCAAACGAGAGGTATACTGCAAGGGTCAGTACTATCGCCCTTATTATTTAATGCACTACTATGTACCATTCCCATACAGCAAGATGTACAGGTCTATGCGTATGCCAATGATATTGCATTTTTTGCTGCGTCGGCGGACATTCATACACTGTACCTGATTCTGCAGACATACATGAATAGTCTGGAAATGCGGCTGGAGGATATCAACCTATGCCTCAATACAAACAAAAGTGCAATCATAGTTTTCGCACAAAATGCCCCAGTGCGAATTTCCCTAATGTACCGACAGGACGCCATACCTCAGGTAGAGTCAGTTAGGTACTTGGGGGTAACCTACACCGAAACACTTAAGTGGAGTCCCCACATATAAAACATGGCTGCTAAAGGAGCACGCACGTGCCGTTGGGATGCTGCGCAGGCTCAGTAATTATCGCGCCGGTCTGCGTAGAGACGTGCTCGTTATGATATATTGCATGTACATTCGACCGATATTAGAATTTGGCTGTGTTTTGTTTTCTGGCGCTCTGGCCTACAAAGTTCGACCACTGATTCTGCTAGAACGCGAATCTTTACGCTTATGCCAAGGGCTACCCAAATATGTTGCCAACAATATCCTGTACGAAGAATCCCGCCTGCCTTCTCTAATCGAAAGATTCAATATTCTAACAGTACGTACATTCCTTAAAATCTATGCGTCACCTCAGCGGAGATCACATTATGTGTTCATTAACCAGCAGACCTCATTCGTAACCAATGGCCTAAATTAAGGTGTCCTCAAGTAATCCTTACTCGGAAACTTTTGGAGCCCTTAAGAATTAACCTTTCGGAAACACTTGTGCTCAACACTGTAGATGCAATTAGGATAGAATTTGACGATATATATCCCAAGAATGCAAAAAATTTACCATATCAGTATATAAATGCCATTTTGGAAGATCATTTGGCCAATCTAGAAACATCCAATGTGATAGCGACTGACGCTTCGGTTTATGAAGAGAAGGCTGGCGGAGGAATAGTGTCATTCTCTCTAGATTAGGCTTTCTCAATTCTATTACCCGACTTTACACCTATTTACCAAGCTGAACTACTGGCAATAGTCCTAGCATTGCGTAAAGTGCCGCAAGATCTATCAGCGGTGATTGTTCTAACAGACTGTCTCTCGGTCTGTACTGCCTTCAGCTCACCAACTTTTTCGCGTACCTTAGAAACTTTCTACTCGCTCATTCCTACACATGTGCGACTAATCCGACTAGTTTGAGTACCAGGCCATAGAGGTTTAGCTCTGAATGAGTATGCAGATGCACTAGCTGTATCTTCCCTTGATTGTCCTGTTTTACCTACTTTGCCTACTTCGGAATATATCACAGCAGCACGCTTTGAAAAACGCACAACGGCCAATAACTTTGAAAAATTCCCTTTGTTTGTATCAGACTTCCCATAGCTAAAGTTCCCTTAGAAGAACAAGTGGTGTTCATCAAGAAAAGAAGAAATAGTGACTACGAGGCTGCGTTGTCGAGTCCCCTCATTGAACTTTTACCTTCACAGGTCGGGTCTGGCGCAGTCGCCTTTGTGCCTTTATTGTAATGAGAGAGAATCTTTGAAGCACTTCTTTTTGTCATGCCGAAAATTCAAAAACCCAAAGGGAAAATCTACTAGAAGAACCCCTACGAAAGTTAGGCTTAAACTTGACACTTCTGATGATTCTTTCATTTGGTGCAGTCGCATTTGGATTCAGCCACAGGAGCGTTTTTACTGCTGTTACAAATTTCTTAAGAGAATCTAAAAGAATAGAATGCTAAAAATAAGGAACTTCAGTTGTTTTATGTATAATTTTTGGTATATTTATTATGGTTTCTTTTCAAAGTTTTTTTGTTTAGAAATTTAACACCTTTTTATTATTACCTATATCACCTAACAAATCCAACCCTCTCTTTCAAGAAATGAATTAATTTAAAAAGCAAGGCACTGTCCCATTCATGGCCTATCCCCCTAAGTGGGTTGCGCCAAGGTGTTGAGGAACCAACCAACCAACCAACCAAACTAACTAACCAAATATCAGACCAACATTACGTGATGATATCTCAAGAGAACGATCTAGGGGAATGAGGAAACCTCTTTGACGATTTAGGGTATGGTCCCCAACGTGAAGAGTCGCTGAAGTCCTGTGAAACGCCGGTTGTTGAAGACCGTCCTGGAGGCTGCAAGTAGAACGGCGACGAGCGCTTCCCATGGGCTTCGAGGAGGTACAGAACTCAGGAACTTAATGCGCCGAGACATCGAAAGAGCAAGTTTTTTTTGGCATGTGTTTGCTCGTCCACGTGTGCACCACATATCAGCTACCATTGAGCAAGGTAAAGGTACTATATCAGTTCATATTTGAGAAGATGTAAGAGGCACTTGCACTTTGGGGACATTGCCTGCCTTGAGCACATTATTCCAGCACAGTCATACGATAGAGGTGGTATTGCCTATATTTAGGTCTGATATTATCAGAAACATGCACTCCATACCTATGCTAGGTGACTGGCCGTTTAGGCATGCACGAAGAACTGCAAACAATTGACGCATGTGTGCCATCCTATAAGTTCATTGTTTAATACTGCACAACGAGACGTACGCTCCGCATGAATGAAAAAACCTCTGCCTCTTGAAATGGTCGTGGATTTGCAATCATTAACGAACTGTATGAAGGTGGTTGGTCTACATATGAAAGGACCGAGCCTCGACTTCTAGTTCCATGTTTTTTAAATGCGAAGCATTTCTTGACGAACTTCAGCGACTTTGAGCGTATCTATCTATCTATCTATCATCCAGCCGCCTAAACATTTGGCTTTCCTGGCCATTTCGATAATGGTATCAATACCAAACTTGGTATGACATAACATAGCTGTATGAAGAACATATTTGACTAGTCAAACATCAAAATCAAGATATGTATGTAATGTATTTAATTTCATGGCCCTGCAGCTTAGTGGGTGTTTTGTTCACATGGCATGTTGCAAAACTGGTATGGTATGCCATGACTGCATGGCGAACACAAGCGACAGACCCCAACATAAAAATCATGACATGCGTGTCAAGTAATAACATGACTACATGCCACGCTCATGATGCGCTCGCGGCCGTTTCGCAAGCGTCACATGTACTAAACTTGGTATCTCGTGACGCGAATGGCAACATAGGTGAATGGCACATCCAAACATGATAATCATGACATGCGTGTCATGTATCAACATGACTACATGTCACACTTATGATGCGCTCGCGGCCGTTTCGCTAGCTTCACATATGCCAAACTTGGTATTACGTGACGTTATTGGAAGATGAAGGTATGCGACTGGTGCAAACATGATAATCATGAGATGAGTGTTATATGAGAACATGACGACATGCCACAGTCAAGGCGCCAATACATTTTGACGTGATGCGGTGCGCGCGCTCGCCGGCGTTCATTCGTCACGTCAAGCCGCCATTTCCACGCCAGGCGCCGGTACTGCCATATACTCGCAGGCGCGCGCCGCGCTGTGTTGCTTTGACGCATGCGCATTTCGGCATGTTCGGCGTCCCTCCGTCACGAAAAGAGGGAGGCGCGGTGTTATTTGTGTAAACCATCGGCACCAAATGCAGCATGTCGCATTTAGTGCCGGTTGACGTCGGGCCACGCCGACGGACGCTGTTCGGGCCAGTCGTGCCTGGCGTCAGACTGAAAAGTGCTCGCGTTTTGCTAATGTAGCAACGCTGTGCCCAGCGTGTACGCGTGTCAACGCTACATTTGAGTATAATGGGTGCTTCACGATGTGCTTGCGGCCGTTTTACTAGCTCCACATATACCAAATTTAGCGTTACGTGACGTAAATGGATCATGATATATATGACTGATGCAAACCTGGTAATCCTGACATGTGACATGTGAGAACATGAAAAAATACCACGCTCATAGCGAGCTTGCAGCAGTTTCGCTAGTTCCACGTATACTAAATTAGGTATCACGTGACGTGAATAAATGACAAAGATAAACGACACATCCAAACATGATTATCATGAGAGAAAAGTCTTGTACGACATCATTTATTTCCACCTCATAGTGTTGTGCTGATTTTAAAATGACATGTCAACTTGTCTCATTTGTGCTTCGCATATCATAAGTTCCCACAGTACATGGGATCTGCCAAATTTTTTGTCGATTTAGTAAATTTATATTAAAAAAGAAGGAAGAACTCCAGGGCAAAGTTCATACACTTAGACAAGTTTTCGTTCAGGGCAGTATAGGCAATGTCAAATTCCATTTGCAGTAGTGACAATTACATTGTCATCAGAATTATTAACTTCGGCTTTGACTACATGGGGGAACGCCAGCTCAGGACGATAAGTCTGTTGATTTTTCTTCATCTTAATTTAGCTTCCCATTTCCCCACCTTCGTCACAGGGGAACGACGTTGCACGGCATGAGTTGTGTCTGGAAACTTCAAGATCTCTTTTTGCGTATTTATGCAGAACTTCATTGCCGTTGTCGCATAAATATAGAACAGATTTGAAAACATAATTTAATAAAACTCCTGCATTTATACGCCACATTTGAGCACCCATTCATTCTTTACATGAACATTTGTTCAAGCAAAGACCCATAAAGGCAGTCACTTGTGTTCCTACGTATAAATCAAATTACTCTCAGTCTGTGCTTGAGAGGAAACTTTTAGCTATAGCCCACGTGAGTTAGCAGTAGCAATACAGGACATTTTAATTCATGTGCTTCGTGAGACCAGATCTATGGATCACATGGCAATCCAGTTGCGCTGGTGATTATAATAACGATCGCATAATTATGTGCTCAGCAATCATAATTTTCCACTCCAAAAAACCATTCTGTGCTGGCAACACTGATCGAAAAACAAACAAAACAAATTTGGCTACGCTGGACAGGGCGAATGCGGCACTTGCGCTTGGCGCCGTGCCGAAGTTTTTTGATTATGGCGGGGGATCGCGTTGCTTCATCGAAGGTGAAAAAGTGCCGACTGCGATCACGCCATTCTCATGGGCATAAAGAATTTCACTGGAGAAACAGTGGATATAGCCACGCTGTGCGCGCAAACATTGAGCCTGTTCGGCGAACTGCATCAGATTTACTTCAAGCTGAAAACCTGTCAAGCAAGCCCGTGTTTGAAGAAGGCAAACGATCGTGCGTAGCGGGCCTCTCGGGAAGGTGCAAGCACTATCACGCTGCGTTGCTATACTGCGACAGGCGATGTCTACACAGGTCTTGAGTTCTGCACTGAGACTCACGCTGCCGGTAGTGTCTATCCCGTTGAGTTTCGTTGTCCGGTCAAGAGCTGAACACGCGTATATATATATATATAAATATATATATATATATATATATATATATATATATATATATATATATATATATATATATATATATATATATATATATATATATATATATATATATATATATATATATATATATAGTCAAGTATATCCTCCATGAGCAGTGACAACGTGGTTTATTTCGACGTTTCAGCCAGAGTCTGGCTTTCTTCAGGATTGAGGGTACAGTTTGTTGGTGCTCAGCTTTGTACAATCTTAAATCAGAAGGGAGAGAAAGAAAGAGGCAGAAAAAAAATTAGAATGTAAGATGGACTCCCCCGGGCGCCCCCTTTCACTCTTCCTTCCCCTTCCCTTTCTCTCCATTTTCTCCTTTTCACCTTTAAGGTGTCTGCGGTCTGTGTATCCTTCCTTTCACTAACGTATTGTTCCCGACCAGACGGCGCCGCATGGCTCTGGCGGTTCGGTGTGGGGGAAAAGAGCTTTTTTACGAAGTTCAAGCCTTTAACTACTCAACGCCTCGTCAACAATTCGTCGTTGAAATAAGGGCGCCACGTATTGCCGCAGAAAGTGGCAAGCGTGCGCAATGTCAATTCTTGCCCGCTTCTAGATTGTCCGTGCAGTAGGGGCCTCCCGCTTGTGCACAAGGTTGTTGTTGGGCATGTCATGCTTGGCACAATTGATTGGATAGTAAAGTAAAAACAGAAACAGACGACAGCTGTGCTTAGGAAGAGTAGTTACACTTGGAAATATTTTGAGTTGTCTAGTGCCCTTCGGAGCTGCGGTTCCGTGAACTCAGTTATCATTTTCATTATTGTTGTTATTGTTTTCTAATGGTTTAATTGCTGCAAGTGTACCCGGATTCTCATTTATTCTTCTATGGAGGGTGTTAAATCGATGGATTAGGTATGACTCTCGTTCACGTTCTCGCTTGATTTAAACCCCGTCTCTAAGAGCGTTACTGATAGTTTGTCGAATGCATGGTCGGAAAGATTGAGATGTTTTATAGAGGTAGACTTGGGGCTGATTTCGCTAGGGCTATGTGATTAGTAAAGCGAATATTAAATGGTGTTTCTGTTTGTCCGATGTACTGCATTTTGCACACGTTGTCTTCGAGTAGGTATTCCACTTTGGAGAAATCGCATGTTAAGTTTCCTTGTATGTTAATCGAAAACTTGGATTCTGTGCTAATTGCTTTGTGTGTTTCTCACATCGCTTTACAAACAAGACATCGTGACTTTAAACAAGGTTGGCATGAATTATTAGGGTGTGAGTTATTGATTTGAGACTGGACAAGTGTGCCTGAGGTTGCATGGTCGTCGGTAAACGGCGCCAGGAGCGGATGGGAATACGCGTTCCAGACGTTCAACTTGTTCTAGAATGTTGTAATGTCGTTTAAGGATTTTGTTTACAATGGGGAAGTTTGTGCTGTAAGTTAAGCTGAGGTTTGTTCATCGAGGGTCTTCTTGCGGTGGTCGCTTCACAATTAAGTCATCACGCTTCAGTTTTCTCGCTTTTTGATTGGCGTCATCAATTAAATGTGGGGGGTATTTTTGTTTATCGAGCATAAGTTTTGGCCTCTGTGAGCTCGTGCCAAAATCAGCGTCTCCTGAGCAGATTTGCTTTAAACCGGTGAGTCTGGCTGTATGGAATACTGTTTTTACAGTGGCATGGGTGATCGCTTTGGTAATGGAGGTATTGTTGTCGATCCGTTGGTTTGCGATATAGGATTGTAAAAAGCTTGTCTTCTATCGTTATGGTAACATCAAGAAAATTTACAGTTGCTTCCGAGTAGGTGTGTGTGAAGGGTATGTTCGGATGTACATCATTGTAATTGTCGATAAAACTGAGAAGTTCGTTCTCACTGTGGGTCCAAATAAGAAAGATGGCTATGTATCTTCTGTATAACAGTGGTTTCAAGAAACTTTGTGCAAGGAATTCCGATTCTAGCTTTCCCATAAATATGTTGGCATAATTGGGTGCCATTTTGGTGCCCATAGTGGTCCCACTGATTTGTTGAAAATACTCTTGGTTAAATTCAAACAAATTTATCTTGAAGACGATCTTCGTCAAAGTTATGTTGGCAGAGAAATCGGGGTTGTTAGATTGTCTATGGTCTGTGTACATGTTTTTAATGCAGCTATGCCGTCATCGTGAGGAATATTTGTATACAATGAAGAGACATCAAGAGTAACCAAGTACGAGTTTTTCGGCACACACAGACCTGCAATGTCTCGAAGAAAATGTGTGGCGTCTAATGTACAATGCGAGGGTGTATGGAATGTGGCTTATTAGTTTGTCCACGTACCCTGATGTGGGTTCAGTTACTGTACCGATGCCTGATATTATTGATCGACCTGGGTTACCTAGTTTATGAATTTTCGGGAGGATGTAGAAGCGACCTGGACAAGGGTATGCTCCTCGCATTAGTTTGTGGTCAGTTTTGGTTATCTTTTCTTTTCTTTAGTTCTGTTAATACGATACGTTTGTATTCGTCTGTCGGATCACCTGGGAGGCGTTCGTAAAGTTTTGAATCGTCTAGCTGGTGGTATTCTTCTTGTAAGTAGTTGTTTATATTAGGGACTACAATTGCTCCTTCTTTTTCAGCGGGTTTTATTGTTATGTCTGTCCTAGATGTGAGATTTCTCATACTCATTTTTTCAAATTTTGTCAATTTTTATCGTTTTTTTTCTGTCTGTGGTATTCGTGTACCATATCCTTCTGTACTTCGGTGATATGAAGGTCCAGGCACTTAGCTCGATTACTGTTTGGTGTCCAATCATTTGTTTTACGACAATGAATTGTTTCGTGGTTAGAAGGCCTGTCCAAGAAATATCCGCGCAACCTTAAGCTTCTAGCGAAGTTGTCGAGGTCTCGGAGCAAGTGGAATTCATCGAAAACTTTTGTGGTTGGGCAGAAGCTTCGTCCTTAAGATAGCAGTTTTTCTTCGTCAGGTGACAAACTCGTGTCCGATAAGTTTACAATCACAGTGTCACAGGGTGTGTTCATAGATGGGTGCTCGCTTGTACCGTTAGTGGTTTCCTGGGTGGTGGTGTTGTAGTGATAAGGAACTATATCAGGAAACGCGTGGTTGGGCAAATGGTCTCTTTTGAGTTTATGAAGTTTAGTGGTCATGATGGCTTGGTATTTATTCTGTTCAAATTCTGTTAACCGGGTGATTTCTTTGTTCGATAAAATGTTGTTACGGAGAGTGGTGTTGATCATAGCGACCAGTTTCTTTATCTGCGTATCACTGAGATTGAGAGCAATTTCTGTTTATTTATGAGATGCCTCAAGCAGGACATTTTTCCATGTTATTTGGTCGTGTTCGTCTAGGTTTGTAGCGGCTAGTGTGATGGAGAGTGTCATACCCTTGATGGCTATTCAAGCACGAAGGTGCACTTGCGATGTTGATTTATGCATTTTATGTCTAATTCGTTTGTCAGCAAGTTTCCGTACCTTAAGGAAGGTGGCACTGCTACTGGGAAGGAATGAGCTGGACTTACCATTTTGAGGTCAACCTACTTTTGGGTGCGGGGATGGCACTGATGAAGTTCGCAGATTGTAGTTATCCCTGGCAGGCCTTCGTCGTTGTAGGGAGGATTTCGGCGTTGGGCTCCCGCCGAACGTGTTCCTAGGGAGTTACGTTCTCGGAATCCACAATAGAGGGACGCGGTTTCGTAGCTCGGCAGGCTTCCCTTTGAGGAGTGGTGAATTGGTGCTGTCGTGTAGTGCTTTTGGTCTCGACATCCGCAATAGAGGGACGCGTGTTGGCTGTCCAGCAGACTTCCCCCCTAGTAGTGGTGCGCTGTTGATGATGATGAGAGGGTGCTTGTGGCTCGCGGATGTCACAGTTTCGCCGATCGTCGGGAACTCATCTGTGATTTGATCAGTAACACTCTTAGAGACAGGATTTAAATCAAACAGAGAACGTGAAAACAAGAGTCATACCTTGTCCACCGATTTAACACCCTCGATAGAGGAATAAATGAGAATCCAGGTACACTTGCAGCAATTAAATCAATGGAAAACAATAACGGCAATAATGAAAATAATAATTGAGTTCACGGCACTGCAACTTCGAAGGGCACTGGACAACTCAAAATATTTTTAAGTGTAACTACTCTTCCTGAGTACAGCTATCATCTGTTTCTGTTTTTACCTTACTATCCGATCAATTGTGCCAAGCATGACCTGCCCAACAGCAACCCTATGCACAATTGGGAGGCCCCTACTGCACGCATAATCCAGAAGCGGGCAAGAATTGACATTGCACCCGCTTGCCAGCCTCTGCGGCAATACGCGGCGCCCTTCTTTCAACGTCGAGATGTCGACGTGGCGCTGAGTAGTTAACCCATTGACTTCGCGGCCAGCGATCCGCCGGTCGCTACGGCCGAGGCCAAAATTTCTTTGACCGGCGAAACGCCGGCCACTTAAAAAATTATTGTTTTTCATGATCTTTCATAGGTGGCAGCACATTGGTTGGTGTTTGCCTTTTGTTTGATGTGTTCTCCACTAGATGGACATAGTTGTCCACTGTTATTTTTGTGCGCGTTTGAAGCTGTTTTGTGTGCGAAGTGAGCGAGGCGATTGCGACCGGTCTTGTTCAAAACATGGCATCGCGGCAAAAGCGTGGTTTGACAGAAGACGAAATTCTGCAACTTGTGTTTGACAGCGACGCCGAAAGTGACATTTGTGATGATGAAGATGTTTTATTAGACGATGGGGAGGATCAAAGTGACGAAAGTAGTAGTGATGAGGAGGAGGAAGAGAACGTGTGTGCAGCAGAAGATTCGCTGGATACTTTGCCGCCTTCTCCAAAGGCGCGAAAGATGGAAGAATGGCAATGGAAAGCAGATGACAGTGTGGAAAATATTGTCAAGCACTCCTTCAGCGGCCAGCCTGGCATCAAGAGATCCATCGAGCTTCAAGTAGGTGAAAGTCCCACTGCTCTTGGAATGTTCAATGCGCTTCTTGGAGTGGCGATTTGGAGCATCATCGCGTTGCACACAAACGCCTTCGCACGCAAAAGGCAGCTTTTGCATCCTGACTCCTCATGGCATGAAACAACCGCCGACGAAATGAAAGCCTACTTCGCCTTGTGTGTGCTGATGAGCGAAGTAAAGAAGAGTAGCATTCAGTCCTACTGGTCGATGAGGTCTGTTACCAGCATACCATTTTTTGCCACTGTGATGTCAAGACATCGTTTTTGGGCGCTGTCGCGGTACCTGCATTTCTGCAACAACAGCCTTCCCCAAAGTGAAGACCGGCTCTGGAAGATACGGCCTGTCCTCGATATCATAATCAAGTCCATTGGTGCAGCGTATAATCCCGAAGCAAGTGTTGCGGTAGACGAAAGTCTGATGAAGTTTTGCAGTCGTTTGTCCTACGTACAATTCAACCCCTCGAAACGAGCAAGATTTGGAGTGAAATTCTACAAACTCTGTGAGTCATCTAGTGGCTACTACCTCAATTTTTCAATTTATACTGGAAAAAGTGAAAAGACGCCAGCAACAGATGGGCTATTGTGCAGTGAGTCCGTTGTTCTTGACCTCGTTGGAAAACGCCTTCCTGACGGCCACACAATATTTATGGACAACTGGTACTCTTCGCCAACACTTTTTCGTCACCTCAAAGATGCGGGTTCGAATGCAGTTGGTACAGTTCGTCTACACCGCAAGAATATGCCAAAAGGCTTCAAGCAGCTCAAGTTGAAAAAAGGTGAATGCGGAGTTCTCTTTGCGAGAGGGATCATGGCTCTAACATGGCAAGATAAAAAGCAGGTCACTATACTGTCGATCGTGCACAGTGGAGCAAATGTGATTGATTCCGGCAAGAAGGGTCGCGGGAACGGCCTGCCAGTTTTGAAACCGCAAGTTGTATCAGACTACAACCGAGGAATGGGAGGAGTTGCTTGCTTCTTTTCCCATTATGAGAAGATACGCAAAAGGCTACAGGAAAATTTTCTTTTACATTATGGACATTGCTGTCTATAACAGCTATGTTTTATTTGGAAAAGCTACCGTCAAAGCGGCTCCACTACACCGATTGGAAGGTCAATCTCGCCGAGGCCATTTTCGAAAAGGTCGCTCTGCGCCTTTACTGCGGCCGAAGAAACCCACCTGTCGCGGCTACACCAATGGGCCTGCAAGCTTCCGAGTGGGCTCATTTTCCTCGTCAGATCCTTCTGAACAAAGTAAAAAAAATCCATCCAGGCTTTGCGTAGTTTGCAATTCACATGGCAAAAAGTCCGAGAGCCTGTGGGAGTGCGAAGAATGCGAAGTTGCGCTTCACATGCCTGTGTGTTTTAAAGAATTTCGCACACGCAAATCATACTGACCGAGTTGTTGCAGTAAAGCAATGCAAACAGAATAAAGCAAGAATTGTGGTTCTATGACGTTTCTTGCGGACTTTATTGCAATTTTTATACACCGCCCCATGCCGCCCGCTGGCGTGAAATTTTTGCCGCGGAGTGGTAGACAGGACCGGGCGCGCAGTGCGCAGAAGCCAATCAGTTAAAGGCTTAAACTTCCCTAAAAAGCTCTTTTCCCACACTCCGAACCACAAGAGCCATGCGGTGTCGTCTGGTCGGGAACAATACGTTAGTGAAAGAAAGGATACACAGACCGCAGACATCGTAAAGGTGAAAAGGAGAAAAGGGAGAGGGAAGGAAAAGGAGCGCCCGGGGGAGTCCACCTTATATTCCTCTTTTTTTTCTTCCTTCTCCTCTCTCTCCCCCTCTGATTTAGGATTGTATAAAGCTGAGCACCAAAAAAAACTGTACCCTCAATCCTGATGAATGCCAGACTCTGGCTGAAACGTCTAAAAAAAACATGTCGTGACGTAACGGATGATCTACTTGACTACTTGCAAAGCTACGGCTACGGCCACTCAACTACCATGCCTGCCTCTATATATATACATAGAGCATCGAACGCGTAATTCGAAGGTCGTAGGTTCGATTCCTGCTCACAGTTGGTAATTTTTTCATCCACTTTTCTTTCTTCTTATTTACATTCCATTGGTTTTAATAACTTCCCCTGTACATTCCTTGGCACTACTGTCTGTTAGATCTCATTAATATTGTGTCAAAACACGGAAAAACGAGCCCTTAGGTATACACTTCTTTCCCTTATATATATATATATATATATATATATATATATATATATATATTGTGAAGAAGAAGATGTGCCAGCAGCAAGCAGCATCGCCAACGCCCGGCTCTCTCGGCTCGTGCTTCGGTTCGTTGTCCTCACATTTGGTGGAGGTGCTGTTAATCCCCGTTGCTACACCCTGGAGCTGCGAAGCCGCACGCTACCACCTGTCATGACTACCAACGCCACTACATTGACGCCTTCACTCCAGTTCAACTGCCCTGGCCATCCTACGATACGGGAGCCGAAGGTCTTCAGCGGTGCGGATGGGACCGACGTCGAAGACTAGCTCGAGCACTACGAACTGGTGAGCGCCAACAATAAGTGGGATGAAGCCGACAAGCTGGGCCACGTGATATTTTATCTCACTGGCGTCGCCGAATTGTGGTTTAATAACCACAAACACAACATCCCCACGTGGAGCGTCTTCAAGACGTCATGTGCTGAAGTGTTCGGTCGGCCGGCTGTCCGCAAGCAGAGGGCAGAACAGCGCTTGCGCGTCCGCTCTAGGCATACTGGCAAGACCTTTACCAGTTATATTGAGGACGTCGTCGACCTTTGTCGACGTGTGAATGACACCATGCCCTTTGGGCTTTGTAACGCGCCCGCCACGTTTGAACGACTTATGGATAATACGCTACGTGGCCTCAAGTGGAATATGTGCCTCTGCTACCTCGACGATGTCGTGGTTTTCTCGCACGACTTTCCTACGCACCTCCTTCGCCTCAGGCAGGTTTTGACTTGTCTGACCAACGCTGGCCTGCAGCTTAACCTGAAAAAATGCCGTTTCGCTGCACGTGAGCTCGTCATCCTAGGCCACATCGTGTCGAAGCACGGCGTATTACCTGACCCAGCAAAACTTCGAGCAGTCGCAGAATTTCCCAAGCCGACGACCATGAAGGAACTTCGCAGTTTTGTAGGCCTATGCTCATATTTCCGGCGCTTTGTTCGCAATTTCGCATCCATCATGTCACCATTACCCAGCTTCTTCGCGGTGACGTGACCCTCTCCTCCTGGTCCCCTGCATGTGACGTTGCCTTCACTACTCTGCGCCGTCTGCTCACCTCGCCACCTATTTTTCGCCACTTCGACCCGACGGCTCCTACCAAAGTGCACACCGACGCCAGCGGCGTCCGGCTAGGTGCTGTCCTCGCCCAACGAAAACACGACTATTCAGAATACGTTGTAGCCTACGCTAGCCACACTCTGACGAAAGCCGAAACTAATTACAGCGTGACAGAAAAAGAGTGTTTGGCTCTGGTGTGGGCGCTTGGAAAGTTCCGGCCGTACTTATACGGCCGCCCGTTCTATCTAGTAACTGATCACCACGCGCTTTGCTGGCTCTCCACGCTGAAAGACCCTTCTGGCCGCCTTGCGCGATGGGCACTCCGCATCCAGGAGTACGACATTCGCGTCATATACCGCTGTGGACGCAAACACTCTGACGCTGACGCCCTGTCCCGCTCCCCTTTGCCACCAGATCCGACGTGCCGAAACACGTGCCTTCAGTACTTGTCATCGTTAAATCTTGACTCAATTGCCACCGAACAACGTCGTGACCCGTGGATCGCATCTCTTCTCGAATATCTATCCGGTACGCCCAACCTTCCGCTATCTCGATCCCTTCGACGTCAAGCTTTCCATTTTGCCATCCGCGATCAACTTCTCCATCGACGCAACTACTCTCCTGATGGCCGCCAGTGGCTACTGGTCATTCCACGAACTTTGCGATCGCAGGTATGCGCTTCTCTTCACGACGATCCACAATGTGGCCACGCCGGGGTGTTCAAAACATATGAACGCCTTCGCCATCGCTATTACTGGCGCGGCATGTACAATTTCGTACGCAAATTTGTGCAGTGCTGTCCTGACTGCCAGCGACGCAAATCAACACCGCTACGTGCTACTGGCGAATTGCAGCCACTTCCATACCCTGCCAAGCCTTTTGATCGCGTTGGCGTTGACCTCTACGGCCCCCTTCCATTGACATCAAATGGCAATCGGTGTAATATAGTGGCGGTCGGCCATCTAACACGCTACGCCGAAACAGCCACTTTACCGAGCGCTACCGCTTAGGATGTCGCCTCTTTCATTTTACGTCAATTTATCCTTCGACATGGCGCACCTCGGGAGCTCCTTAGTGACAGAGGCCGCGCTTTTCTCTCCGAGGTCTTCGAAGCTCTGCTTTCGGAATGCCACGTCATTCATCGGAAAACGAGAGCATACCACCCGCAGACTAATGGGCTAACAGAACACTTTAACCGCACGCTGGGTGATATGCTCTCAATGTACGTGGCATCTAATCATAGCAACTGAGACCGTGTTCTCCCATACGTGACATTTGCATACAATACTGCAATACAAACAACCACGGGATTTTCACCTTTCTTTCTTCTTTTTGGATGTGACCCTTCCCATACAATTGATACTCTACTTCCCTACCGTCCTGATGCTTCTGAATATCCACCTATCTCCGATGCTGCTCGACAAGCCGAAGAGTGCCGCCAGCTCGCCCGTGCGTTCACCTCGGACGAGCAGCAACGCCAGAAAGAAAACCGTTGCACCTCTTTTCCGGATCCCAACTATGCCCCAGGGTCTCTCGTGTGGCTTGCCATCCCATACCAAACTCCGGGACTCTCATCAAAACTTGTCCCCCGGTACGAGAGCCTTACACCGTTTTACAGAAAACCTCTCCAGTTAATTACCTAATTGAGCCAGTTTCCCGATCGGATGACATGCGCCGGCGTGCACGTGACATCGTCCATGTTTCCCGCCTAAAACCGTATCATGAGCCTCTCCCTGAAACTTCTTAGGTCGCCAGAATGGCTCTTTTTTCAGCGGGGGCGATTGTGAAAAAGAAGATGTGCCTGCAGCAAGCAGCATCGCCAACGCCCGGCTCTCTCGGCTCGTGCTTCGGTTCGTTGCTGTGCCGATCGCTGGACGGTTCTTCACGCTGTCTCGTCACAAATACACAGACCGCAGACATCGTAAAGGTGAAAAGGAGAAAAGGGAGAGAGAAGGAAGGGAAAAGAGCGCCCGGGGGAGTCCACCTTATATTCCTCTTTTTTTCTTCCTTCTGCTCTCTCTCCCCCTCTGATTTAGGATTGTATAAAGCTGAGCACCAAAAAAAACTGTACCCTCAATCTTGATGAAGGCCAGACTCTGGCTGAAAGTACTTGCAAAGATACGGCTACGGCCACTCAACTATCATGCCTGCCTCTATATATATATATATATATATATATATATATATATATATGCACGAACATACATATATATATATATACGCACGAACATAGATACGCGCACGAGCGACGACCATTGCGACGCGATTGTGTGCGCATATATGTACAAACACACATGTGAAATAATACAGAATTTGCAGTTTAGTTTGTGAATTGGTAGCCGTATACGTCTTGCTCAAAAAACGAGCACATCCGAAAAATACACTTGACGCAAACGATTTCCTAAAGTGCTTGCTCATATAAACAAACCATGCTCCGTGCTTAGATAAGCCTAAATATAGATAAAAATGTACACACGATACGTAACGGTTTAATCAACAAGAATTAGGTCATCACGAGTGAATCGATAAGATCATACTTTCGTACGGTAGCCGTCACCTGCTTTATAATGCGCAATATTCGAATTTGTGCCGTTCTCCATCGCCTGTCGTCTGCAACCTTCGGGAAGATATAGAACGACAGGTTACCATGTTTCCACCGCAGTGCCACGCATTTCGGCACACTTCAATGGTCATTGAACATCGCTTACTTCATTTTTGGGTTCACGCATACAACATGGCGAAAATAAAGGAACTATGCAGCCGCTTCTCAAAGCGCGCAACATGGTTACATATAGCTTTTTTCAAGGTCAACTGTTGGTGCCATTTTCAGACGCAGTCGCCAGGTGGCGAGCACTTTCTTGGAGTCGCACATTTGCTTTCTCTGGAAGAGTGTATAATAAAATTTCCAGACCCTGGTAATCAAGCTAACACAACTGGCACAATATTTTCCATAATTCAAAGCCTTATAGTCGGCTCCAGGTCGAAACCTATCTTAATACAAAATAAAGTACGTTTTCAGCTATTCTTCTCTGCTTGCGACATTAATCTGCAAGCGAACAGGCCTGGGGGTTCAACGCCACGCACAACAAGCGATAACACCACGCCCAACCAATAAACAGAAGCTCATGTGAGCGGCGTTTCTTTTTTTTTACGTCATACAGCAACAACGCTATCTTTATTTAGCAACTGCTTGCACTGCATGAAACGTCCAGCACACGTACGCGACCATTGCAATATACCTCAGTTGCGTAGAGGCTGGTGAAGCGGTTTTAGTTGTCCAGCCAAGTTGGATAAACATTTTGCATAAAAATTTAGTAAGCCCAGAAACACCCATAACTTGGTCACACTGTAGGTTTGCGTGCTTCAAACACCGCTTTCCCATTGCCCGCTGTGGAATGCATACCATGTTGGTCTGTTTTGTGCCCCAGGTATACTGTTATCTTTCTTGAAACAAATGTATTTCGCCACATTTACTCATATTCCATGCTTGCGCAGAGCCTTTAGAACTTCATTCGTTCAACTGTAGCACTCTGTTAGGGCTTTTCCAGCAACAAGTACGTCGTATAAGTAACAGGCTGTGCCAGGTATGCTTTGCAAAACCTGATCCATGACTGGCAGAAACATTGACAGTGCACTCGCAACGCCTTACGGCGACCGCGGGTATCTAAAGCGACCTATGTGCGTCTTTATCGTTAGAAGTTCTTCAGCACGCTCATCTAACTCAAGCAGTAAATACACTTTGGCCAAGTCTAAACCAGTGAACACGGTTCTTCCGAGAGGGGACGCAATAATGTCATCGAAAAGAGGTAAGAAATGGTTATCTACATCAATGGAGTTGTTCACATTGACTCTAATGTCTTGGCCACTTTTCTTGGCCATAATAACTAGCGGCGTCACCCATGGCGCTGTGCCACACCCGGTAAATTACTCCACCCATCTCTAGTTCCATCATTTCTTTTTCCACTTGTTCTGGCAAAGCATACGGTACAGGCCTAGCTTTACAGAAAACCAGAATTACGTTCTCTTTTGCGGAAATGCTATAGCCTTGCAATAGCACCTTATTCTGCTTAAAAAGCGACACCTTACTGTTGTTTTAATGGTTCTACAACTTCTAGAGACTTTACGGGCGCGGCTGCTTGTAGCTTAAGCTCAACGTCGTGCAATGTCTGCATGGCATCGAACCAGTTCACTTCTGTATTTGCAATACAGTCACGACCGAGAAGCACAGGCACGGGCCCACCTTCTTCATATTGGCAACGACAAGTGGTAGGCGGTGGCTTTGCTTCCCGCAACTGACATCAACTTGCGCAACACACTTTCCACAGATTGCGGTGCCACTGTACACTCAAAAGTTTTTCGTCTTCGATGTTTTACAATAGGCCGGGGAAGTTTATAGCGTCTTTTTCAGACATAAATGTATGAGCAGTCTCCGTATCAATCTCCATCGTTACTTTGTGGCCATTTATGGTTACCTTTACCACTATGAGAGGCACCCTGCCTCCTCTGTTAGTTTGGCATATAGTAAACAAATCCTGCCCTGCTGCCGGTTCTTATTCTACCGCGTACACAACTCCCTTTTGCACATTTTCGCGACATGACCAAGTTTAGAGCACTTAAATAAGGCATTTTCTTTTCCAAAATAGCCGCCTTCTAGGAGGGCACTTCCCACCGCACCTATGACAACCTATTGAAGTTGTTTGGGTATAGAATATTCAGGTACCTTTCTTGTTGCACTAGGCTCCACTTGGCTTCCTTGCCTATGTAGTTCAGCGTTCCTGGCTCCAGCGTTGTCGGACAGCATGTCTTCGGTGTCTTACTGTGCGTCTTCCATAGCGGTGGCTACCTTGCACACTCGGTCACAAGTGACATCGACGTCGGGCAATGATAGCAGGCGGCACCACACGGTCTCGCTCTGTAGTTTACCAATGAGGCGGTCCCGTAGCCATTCTCCCAAGAAACTTCTAGACGAGCATGTCGCGGCGAGCATCTTCAATTCTATGAAAAACTGCGCAACCGTTTCATTTAAGGCCTGGTTCCGTCGGTAGAAGCGGTACCGCAGAGACCACTTTAGGGCGTAGATCTGTTGTGGCGCCTATTGGCATCTTGGTACTTTGGTGGGCATTTTAGGCTGCAGTAAGCTACGCAGTGTCACGTAGGTCTTCTCTTTTATGATGATCAATGAGGCTTCAAGCTTCTCAGGCGTCTCTTATAATTGCTTTCGCGAATCATTCGAACCTTTTTAGGTATTTGTCGACGTTGTCCGAACAGAACTCCGGCAGCTTCCCGAAAATGGTGGCCATAGCCTCAATGCCGCGTTATCCCTTCTTCGTCACCAGTATTAGAACGAAGACGCCGGTGTTCAAAAGCCGTTTATCGCATCTGATGGTAGGAACACAACTGACCAAACGTAGCCTGGTGGCCGTGTTTTCAACAAGATAACAGCTACAACAAAGGATGCACGCACATGCTCTACGCAGTGAACAGCAAAAGACAGATAACATCATAGACACGTTTCTCGCGATTACGACACCCGGTAATGACCGAGCACACGATGCTCAGACAACCACTGGCTGATACAATGGCAGCGACGAGTGATTTTTGAGCTTGTATCGTCATCAACAGATAAAAGAGCAAACAATTCTTAACTGACTTCGAGAACTTCTTGCCAATTCTAGGCCGCATCCTACGCAATAATATTTGGCTCGCATGTTATTGGAAACGCCGACTACCAATCGACCGTGTTTTCTGACAGTGCTCAAAAGTGTTTGTCTCTTTAAAGCTAGCAATACACGACATTTTACTTCTTGTGCTAAGTGAAGCAGATACATGGATCACATGGGGATCAAGCTTCACCGCGTTATTGATAACTTTCAGGATTATGCGCTTATACATCGCAAATGCTTTTTTCTCGAATAGCATATACGGATTCAAAATTCCCGGTTTGTGCGAAATGAGGTAACGCAACACGCGCTACGTTTTCTGGAATTCGAAGGCTCAGTCGGCTCCAGTTCTTAACCCGTATGTGAGTGCGCGGTAACGGACATTTTGTAAGCCATTTTGTAAGCCATATAAGCCATTTTTATCGACTGAAAGCGACGTATGGCCAAGCAGAAGCCTTCAAAAAGTTTGTCATGTTGTTTGATGTGCGAACATCAGAGTAGCATCACCACCCGCACTTTCATTTCGTGCGTTTTCTAGCTTACTAACCATCATGTCGCGGTGAGCGTGGCATTTTCGAGATTGCGAAATAGTTCTTTACTGATAAGCGAAGGATTGTTTTGCTATTTAGTGCAACTTTAGGACCTAGGCAAGGTCAATTGCAGTGAATGATATTAGCGGCAGGTTATGATGAAGCATATTCGCCAAAATGGACGACGGTTCAGGGTTAATCCTTGCAGCAGTCACTTAGGCTCTTGCTCTCTCGAAGTTTACTGGGCGCAGAGATTGCTGATGACGCCGGGCAGCGTCTGTGCGTTGTGTTCTAGTACACCTTGGCTCGGTTGCCGCGGAACGTAAAGTCAAATTGCGCAGACTTATTCTCATTCTTGAACAAGCAAAGCCATGCAGGATATATATAGTAAAGTCTCAACGAAACACTGGTATAATCCTAACCCAAATCAAATGAAACTGACCTATCACCCGAAATATTTACTCTTAGTGGCGTTCGATCACAGTGAATTTTTAAACACACCGAGTGTATAACGAATAACTTTCAATAATTAAACTAACCGTAAAAAAACCAGCCCATTCCTTTATCGCCAACTCCGCCAAAAGTCACAACAAAAAACCAATGTTATAATTGAATATTGACACAACCCAAAACCGTTCGACGCCGGTCGGATCTGTGTTTGTCTCTTAGTTTGGTATTAGTTCATTCGAGCTGTGTCAGCCTTATTGGCTCTGTATTTGCCTATTGTTATAATATGAATTTCGCATTTGGCTCTTGGTAACATATCAGCTTTGTATTTACCTATTTTTTATGCAACAGGCTATTAGAAAGAGTTTTGTATAGGTGAGCCATGCATGCGTGTCCAACTTCACACACAAGAACAACGATATGCCGGCACTCAACAAAGAAAACGCATGAACAGATGAAGCGTACGATAAATTATCTTGTAATATTAGAAAGCTTAGGCGCTTCTTCTGGACCCATGAAAGATCGGAGGTCATGAGGGCGACAGAGGTGACCATCGTCATTCGGTTGCGCTAGATTTCGAACATGAGCCTCTCAAATCCGAAGACGAGTGTTTTAACTAGTGGTATGCTGACAGATCTTCGCAGATTGTGAATACATTGAAGTTATAGGAGCGCATTGTACAAAGCGCAGCGCACAGTAGAGATGTAAAAGGGGAACGCTTCATCACATGAAGTCTGGGTTAAACTTCAGAATAGTGGAATATAAGTATTCCTGAGGACAAAATATAATGTGACCCAGAAAATTGTCACGTCAGGGAACAAGTTGCCAGAATGCAATGCCGAACTCCGATTTCGGTGATCACAGGTGACCCCTTTTGTGGGGCCGATCGAGATGCTTGCGAACGCACTAAAAAAGGGGAAACATGCCATGACGATGTCACTCGAAAAAAAGGAAAGCTGCGTCCTGCCATAAATTTCTACACACCACTCGGACAACTCCCAAAGTAAACTCTGCGCGTAACTTAAACACCCAATTCGAGCTGCTCCACCAAAATCATTCGACAGTGGTACAAGCCTCAATGAACAATTAATGAAAAAATGTAACTGCTATGCTCTCGAGCTCCCAAGACTGAGCTGCTGCCTTTCTCTTCTCCTTTCCTTCTTCCCTTTTCTTTTTCATCCTATGGTAAATGATAGTATACCATAACATACTTTACTATACTATACATACCAGTTTATGATATGCTTTAAATATGGACGATCAACCGAACTACGTGCACTTGGACACTACTGCATCTCGATAAGTTATCAGATCTCTCACGGCGAACTCTTATGGTTACACTCCTACGGTATCACAGTCGCTCGCCGTTCTGTATTCCCTTCAGCGGCGAACTGTGAAAAGTTTGTGGTGCTAGTTGACTGCTCAGAGTACATTACCTGCCCCACCGCGGTGGTCTATAGTGGCTAAGCTACCCGACTGTTGACCCGCAGGTCATGAGACTGAATACTGGCTGCGTTTTCGGTGAAGAAGAAAGAGCTGTAGGCCCATGTGCTCAGATTTGTGTGCACGGCAAAGATCCCCATGAGGTCAAAATTTTCGGAACCCCTAGAATTAACACAGAGATTCCTGGATAGAGAGAACGTTGCAATGACCCTCAATACTTACTTGCTAGATGTATTCACTACAGATAGGATGGTCCAGAGCGGTCGCACACTGTCTATAACTGATGAAAGCCATCGTAAAAGAAAGAAAAGAGCATGCACAATGCCAAAACCTCTTCAGAAAAAATCGCTCGTTTTGTATTCGAGACATCCTGGATGAAGCCGGGTCATCGTCTGATGAAGCCGGGATCTGTACGCCTGTGCTATTCTCCTTTTAAGGGTTCTTCTTCCAGAGACGACTGTAATTATTATTGTGTAATGCCTGACCGATTTTAATTCCAAAAATGCCTGGCACTTCTTCGGCTGCATTGCATCGCCCAATCAATGTCTGCCACTTCTTAACGAGGCTGTTACATGAGATTTTTATGCATTGTCTAATGTCAGTGATTAAACTCGACTATCGTCAGAAAGCCTTCATTCCGGCAGATGGATGTGCAGATAACCTCCTGTTACTACAAACAGTCATTGGCGAGGCCAAGCATAAGCTTAGGCCCTTGGCCATGGCCTCTGTTGACGTAGCAAAAGCATTTGACCTAGTCGTTCACCCTGCTATTCTCCAGGATATGAGACAAAAAGGAATATCGGATAGTTTCTGTGCATATGTCTCGAATTTCTTTGAAAGAGCCACTACGGTACTCTCATGTGGCAACCAGTCTAAGGTGGTCCACCCAACAAGAGGAGTGAGGCAGGGAGATCCACTATCACCCCTGCTCTTTAAGCTGACACAGGACGAATTTTTCGAAGAGCTGCCTAGTGAGATTTCTTTGAAAGTGATGGCCTGGCAATGTCGGCAATGGCGTTCGCCAACAATATTATTTTATTGCCAAGTACAAGGAGTGGGCTGCAGTACCAGCTATATAGACTAGAAGAACATCTTCAACGATGTGGTCTCGAGACGGATACAACCAAGTCATTGACCTTAACGATAATGCCCAGCGGGCGAGAGAAGAAGGCAAAGGTCGATACCCAGTGGTTATACAGGATAGAAGGTGAACCTATTAGGAACACATCCCATATGACAGTATAAAAATATCCGGGCATACGATTTGATGGCACAATGCCCAACAACAACACAGTGCGAAACGACCTTCATATATTACTAGCCCACTTGGCAAGGGCGGCTTTAAATCCGCAGCAAAGGTTGGTTGCCCTACGATGCTATTTGCTTCCCCACCTGATTCATAGGGTTGTGCTGGGCCCAATCTCCTCCAAACTGCTAAAAGCACTGGACAAAATGGTCAGAGCTTCAGTCAGGACCTGGCTGTCACTGCCACACGATGTTTCGATTGGGTTTCTCGACGCCCCCATTCCGGTGGGTGGCCTGGGGCTAATGTGCCTAAGAACTTCAATTCCTTACATGAAAACCAAACGTGTCAAGCGACAGCTCTACAGTGATCATTATCAATGCACGGTAGCGGTCACCAAAGATTTCATTCGGAAGGCCTTAAGGCAGGCACAGGACTTAACCCAATTTGCAGGAGATGTCATTGGTTCTGTGGCAGCTGCCCGCAAGTACTGGACGAGGAACCTGCATTCAAGTTTTGATGGCAGGCTGCAGTCCCAATGTCCCGCTGCCCCGTGTTCAACAACGGGGTGGCTTGGAGAGGGGACAACGTTTATGAAAGGAATGGAGTTCATTGACCTAGCCAAGTTCCACATCGCCGCAATCCCCAATCTCACCTGCCTTAAACGTGGCCAGAACACCTCATAACGCTGTCGCGCTGGATGTGACTCAAACAAGTCTTTGGGTCATATTATGCAGCGTTCTCACCGTACACATCACCAAAGACTCCAACGTCACGGCATTATTGTCCTTTATTTGGCGAGAACATTAAGAGAAAAAGAATGGTCTGTTCACGAGGAGCCACATTACCAAACATCGCAGGGTACGAAGATCCCTGACTCACTGCTTTATAGAGACGGCCAATGTGTCATTCTTGATATCCAGGTCATGAGATGCGGGCGAACCTTTCGGAAGCACACGAGGCTAAGCAAACGAAGTATCTAATTCCCGATATGCTAATGAAAATAAGAGATGCGACCGGTGCATCGACCTATCCGATTGTGTCACCAGTCACCTTGACCTACCGTGGAGCATGGGCAAGCGAGTCTGTTGGGATTCTGCGGGACTTGGCTTTGGCACGTGAACATAGTAAATTTATGGCAATCAGATCGATTCAAGGTGAACTGAAAGCGTTTAATGTTCATCAATGGTCAATGGCAGTTATAAACCGACTTCTATCAGCACGTGTTGGGATTACATAACCCCTGTGCCGCAAGCGCAGCTTTTTGACAATTGAAGCACAGTTGCTAACGGGTGCCTCTGTCCTATCAGAGTCGAATATAACAGTAATCTAACTGCTGCCTCACTCATTGAGTAGGTCTCCGATGATTATGGTAATAAAAAATAGGCTTCAAAGCGCACACGATACGTGATCCAGCTCCTGAGAGCGTCATCGAAGGCCGGGGATCCAGATCCCATTACTCTGGTGTCAGAATCGAAGTGCGATCAACGATTCCATCTTTGTTGCCACTGTACTATCATGCATACGTGCGAAGAAAATACACTTCAAGACAAGAACAAGAACTGAATGCTTCTGTATTTATACACTGGCCAGGAACCGGAGCATGCACCATGGCGAGCAGCGAAGACACGCAGGGTCGGCATGCTTCTCGCTTCTGCATCTGATGATCAATGGTATCTCACAAACAGTCACAGATTTTCCAGGCCTGTGTCGCAGGAAGCGTCCCGAGTCTCACGCCATCCTTGTCGCGACAGCTTCATGTCCCAGATTCAATTGGGACCATCTATAGTTTTCATGCGCTACAATGCAAGCAAGACGCGCCTCACAGTAACAAACACGAAAATTGCACAAATCACCGGCAAAAAGCAATGCAGTGGTGGCTAGCATTGGCTACGAGACGCTTTAGCCACTTCAGTGGAACTTCCGTGAGAAGTGCAACAACATTTACGAGTACATTATTGAGCAAGAGAAAATCCTTCGAACCACATGCATACCAATTGAGGTGCTTCAAAAGGTCACAGCTTTAAAGAAACGTCGGATTTGTCTGCAAGATACCACAATACGGAAAATCCGCTCTACCACCTCACAGAGGTATTGTACGCACCCACCACCCAATGGCCCTACTTCCTTCACTGAAGACTTGGTGACCGTATACTTGGCGGGCGAACCATCAAAGCCGTGTATTTAGACACCCGCAATGCTGACGTTTACACTATGCACGCAGGTGTGCTTGGTTCGCCAAATCATTTTTAAACATTTTAATGTGGCTCATACGCACTACGAAAATTACCAGATATGATTACTAAGCAAAGAAAAAAAAGACACCAGTAAGTAGGCACAGAGAAATAAACGTTATTTGATGTTCTCCACAAGAATATCACTCAGTGGAAATCAGACCGTGATTTCATTATCGCGGGCCAGTATGCACAAGTAACGCACCCCCGTGCTCAATCAAGAATGCCAACACATTCCTTATTTTTTATCTTTTTGTTCTCCTCCTGCTTCTCTAGTTCTGTTTCTATTTCCCTTCATCATGACCTCCATGGTCATCATCATCATTTACAAACACTATCTTCTACACTATCTTCTTCTTCATCGTCGTCATTCACTTCTAGTATCAGCAAGTATATTAGGGCCAAAAAACCTTACATCAATAACCACCGAGATGGGCAAGTGGCTTGGGCATTGCGCTACTCGACCCTATTTGGCGGGCTAAAACCCGGCCTCAGGGGCTAATATTCAGGTGGAGGCGGTATACAAAAATACCCATTGTTACGCCCTGTAGCCCTTCATGGCAGGGCATTGTTAAGTTTGACTTCTTAAGTTGCTGTTTGAGGGGTTGGGGGTTTTGTTTCGTGGCCTTTTTATCGTACATCCCACTAGATGAATATGTGGGGTTTAACGTCCCAAAACCACCATATGATTATGAGAGACTCCGTAGTGAAGGGCTCCGGAAAATTCGACCACCTGGGGTTCTTTAACGTGCACCCAAATCTGAGCCCAGGGACCTACAACATTTCCGCCTCCATCGGAAATGCAGCCCCCGCAGCCGGGATTCAAACCCGCGACCTGCGGGTCAGCAGCCGAGTACCTCAGCCACTAGGCCACCGAGGCGGGGCACCGTACATCCCACTACTCTTCAGCTGAGCTGGCCATATGACCCTGGTTTTTCCCTATTCACTTAAATAAGGAGGAATGGTTTCGTGCCGCAAACAGTTCTCGAACGATAAACTAAATGAAAAGGCATGCCGGGAATGTGCGAATGTTCACATTCTAATAATTATCTGCAACGCATTGCGGCTGCGGAGCTGATGGAATGTAGAGGAAGTTGTGGACAAGGTTTCACCACTTGCTCAGCAAACATTTTTGCTTATTGGTAGTATTATTTCTAAACTACTTTTCAGATTGGTTTCATTTTCATTTTAGTTTCATTTAAGTATCCTGCCGCCCGGTTCTTGGCCCGTCTCCCTCTGTGGGCGAGCGCCGTCCATCACAGGTCATCATCATCATCACCAACAGCAACAACAACCAAATATGAGATCAGCGGGCGCATTACGTGACAAAGTCTCAAGAGAACCATCCGGGTAAATGAAGAAACCTTTTTTGGCATTGTGAGGCATAATCTCCAACGCGGGGAGTTCTTTGATTCCTGTGAAACCCGAAGCGAAACGCCGGTTCTTGAAGGCCGTCACAGAGCTTAGCTGCAAGTGGAACAACTCCGAGGGCTTCCCAACAGCTGCGAGGTACGACAGTTCATGAAACTCTGCGCCCCGATGCACCGAGGTGTTGAACGTTACTTGGTGCGTTATTGTTCCTCCATGTGCGCGCTGGGTATCATCCGTGTGCAAAGTGAAAGGACTATAACGGAGTTCAGGTTCGAAAAGATATGCGAGGCACTCGAATGATGGAGACACTGCCGGCCTTGCGCACACTATTCTCGCACAGTCATGCGCTCTATAGAGGTCATAATGCATATATTAAGCTTGAGCATTTAAATGAAATGCACTCCATAAAATTCTAGCTAATCAGTCGTTTAAGCATCGGGAGCTTCAATTGACCGGTACGCGTTTGGCATCCAATAAGTGCAAGGTTTATTCTTGTTGAGAAGTATGCTGCACGTAAATAGAAATATTTCCGTTGCTGTTAAATTAATTGGATACGAAAACTTTAATGAACAATGTGAAATTGGCTGCTCTAGATATGAAGGAAGCAAACCTCGACTTACATTTTCATGTTTTCTAGCTGGTCTATTTAGAAACCTTTTATAAAAAAGAAACTTCTCCAGAATCAAGTTGATACAGTCACACAAGTTCTCTTTTCGATACAGTATCCGCAATACCAATTGTTATATTCAAAGTGTGGGATAACATAACTTTATTGTTTCCGCACTGAAAGTTCTACAACGACTTCTCCTGAATGGGGGCACACACACAGTTTTCTTGCTTATTTCGGGCGAGAGTGTTCTTATCGCTGGCGCCCGTATTTGGAGGCATCGCCGCGACGCGCAGGCGCAGAAGCAGCACCGACCCGTTTCGCCCCCCCCTCCCACGCAGATAGGAGCCTTCAGGATTAAAGAGGTTTGGGGACCCGCACCTGGCATCCAAGGCGGGTGGTGTAGCGTGCGAGCGAGCCTAGGCGTTGTGGGCTATTGTCGGCGAATTACGGGAGGCGTGCGGGGTTTTGTAGGCTCCTGGGAAAGGTTGTATGATGGCTTTAGGTGGTCGATGGAAACGCGTACATCCTTTCCGCTGACTTGCAGGGTGAATGTCTTGTCGTCGCGACAGATGACTTTGTAAGGTCCGGAGTAAGGCAACTGGAAAGGTGCGCGTACGGTGTCGTCGCGAAGGAAGGCATGCGAGCATGTTACCAGGTCCTTGAACACGAACGGGGTTGGCTTGGTGTGGCGAGCCGCTGGTGAGGGGCGCAGCGCGCCCATTGTGCGACGGAGTCGAGCGATGAAGTCTGCAGGGTCCGAGCTGGTTACATCAGAGGTCGGAGCGGAGAGGAGTTCTCCAGGTAGGCGAAGCGGCTCCCCGTAGACGAGCTCCGCGGGTGTGGCTTGAATGTCTGGCTTGACAGTTGCGCGCGGGGAGAGCTTCGAGCCAGGTTGAGTGAGGGTGGCACATGATGGCTGCCTTAAACTGCCAATGAAACCGTTCAATCATCCCGTTGACGCAAGAGTGGTAGCTAGTTGTCCGTGAACGCTCGAACCCGGTGGAGAGCCCGAGGAGCCTGAAGAGTTGAGATTCGAATTGCCTTCCTTGATCGGTGGTGACTTGACGAGGAGTGCCGAAGCGTGAAACCCATCCAGAGAAGAAGGCTGATGCGACGTCTTCTGTGGTGATCCTTTCGAGCGGCCACACCTCGGGCCAACGAGTAACGATCGATGGCGGTGAGGCAATAGCGGTAAGGGCCGGCTGGTGCGAGAGGGCCAATGATGTCGATGTGGACGTGCTGGAACCGTTCCGTCGGGAGGGGGGATTCTCCGAGTGGCGACGTGACGTGCCGGGTGATTTTGGCGTGCTGGCATTGAATGCATGTGCGTGCCCAGGTGCGGCAGTCTCGTTGCGTTGACGGCCACGCGTACCGGTCAGTCACGAGGTGTGTAGAAGCTCGGATGCCAGGATGACTGAGGTTGTGTAACTGGTTGAAGAGGCTTTGGCGGTGCAAAGAAGGGACGTATGGTCTCACTCGTCCTGTTGATATGTCACAGTAGAGAGAGTCTGTTGACCAAGGGATGGTAACTTTTTGAAGTTGAAGGAAAGAGCCATTCTCGAAGAGCTGCTGGAGTTCGGTGTCCGTTTTCTGAGCTTCGGCGAGGACGTCGGTTGTAACGGTTGGTAGCTCAACAGCCGAGACGCAAGAGAGTGCGTTGGCAATCACGCTTTTCTTTCCGCTGATGTGGTGGATATCTGTGGTGAAGAGCGATGAATGAAGGACAGCTGGTTCTGCTGGACCGGTGAAAGTTTTTCGCAGCGTTGGGAGATGGCGAAAGTGATAGGTTTATGGTCGGTGTATATAGTGCAGCCCTGTGCCTCAAGGATGTGGCGAAAGTGTTGGGCTGCTTCGTAGATGGCAAGGAGCTTTTTGTAGTAGGCTGGCCAGGTCATCTCAACAGGGGGCGAGGTTGCATCGCCGATGCTGCCGGAAAGCAGAGGCGGCTTCGGGGAAGAGAGTTTTTTCAAGAAGAACGCCAAGGGGCGCCAGCTGTTTCCCACATGCTGCATGAGAGAGGCTCCGACGGCGGTGCTAGTGGCGTCTGTGAAAAGACCCAGGGGCGCCTCTGGCTTAGGATGGGAAAGCAGCGTAGTGTTGCAGAGGGCAGTTTTGCAGTCTTCGAACGCTTTCGTTAACGCTGGGGTCCAAGTGACAGGATGATTGTCGCACAAACAGACCAGTTCTGGAAGCAGGTTAAACACTGTGAAAATAGAAGCGGAAACGACCACGCCCCGTTAGAAGGGTGAGGGGGGCTTTGTTAGGTGGGAACCGAAGAGCTGCATCTAAGACGTGGGGAACCCATTTCAATAGGTCAGCGTCGGCATTATTATCCGTCCAGTCGAGCTCCCAACACCGAAGTTCCTGCCTTCCTAAGGCACTGCGGACCGCCCTCAGAGGGAGGGGAGCTTGCTTCATGTCACTCGATCAGGCCACATGTCCAGCGAGAAAATCAGCCAGTTCATTGCCAAAAAGTCCCTAATGCCCTGGCACGTGGTAGAGTGCAATCGCGGTGGCAGCTGAAATATCCCACAAGATAATAGGTAGTTATCGGATTCACGGGTCAGTAGTCCAGAACCATGAGAGTGCCTGGAGAAGGGACAAGCAATTCGTGTATACACGGACGGTGGCGGCCGAGTCCTTGTTCTTTATTTGATGTAACGCCCCGATTAGTGCGATGAATTCAGTGCATTACGCGTTTGTGGCGTGGTCAATACGATATACCGGCCTACCAATGTGATTCGCTCACTCAGGCCCAGCACGACGAATGAACACGACTTACAGCTAGTCTTCTCCGATCAGCAGTGCAGTCCTAGACACTTTCTTGCTCTTCTTGCCTTCGGATGATTAAGGAATAGCTTGTGACTATTTCGTTTGCTTGAGGGTTGAAATGGTCTTATAGGCATTTCACAAGGTCGCCATGCGTCATAGTTGGCGGGAACCCCCCTGTGGTGCCCTTGCCAAATCCTGATGACGCTGTCGCTCAATGATAAAACTCGGTGCTTATTTGCGTCGGTAATTGATTTAGATGTGGGGTTTAACGTCCCCGAACCACCATATGATTGTGAGAGATGCCGTAGTGGAGGGCTCCGGAGATTTAGACCACCTGGGGTTCTTTAACGTGCCCCTAAATCGGAGCACACGGGCCTACAACATTTCTGCCTCCATCGGAAATGCAGCCGCCGCAGCCGGCATTTAATCCCGTGAGCTGCGGGTCACCAGACGAGTACCTTAGCCACTAGACCACCGCGGCGGGGCTATCTGCATTGGTAAACTCGTTTCCCGTCAGGCTTGTTTGTCGGCACGGCCCCATCCGGCTCTCCAGCGCCTTTTGTGCGGACCGCGGCGGTTGCACACGGACCTGCCGGCGGCAACAAAGGGTCAGAACTGCAGAGCACAGGCGCAAGACCAAGAGGTCCGCGGATCTTACCACCCGACCTATGCTCGGACTCTGAATCTGAGATTGGAAGTGAAGACTCCGCGTTCTGCGAGGTTGTCTCCACTGGAATTCCTCCCCTCACACACATTAGAGGTGATACGACAATGGTGGCAACAAACACAGTTCCAGACAATGAGATGGACCACTACGCCTGCCCTGAATGCAACAGATACTTCAAGTCGAAATTGCCCTAAGCCAACATAGACGCCATGCACATATCAAGGCTTATAATGCTGCCATAGATATAGAGCGATCCAAACCAAGATGGACAAAGGAGGAAGGGTACCTTCTAGCAGTCTGTAGAGTCCAACTCCAAAAAGAGAGTGTTCAAAATATCAACCAGTGATTGGCGAGCAGAATTCCGACAAGAACTTCCGATGGCATAGAGTCCCACAGCCGGCAAGTGTGCTACCGGAATCTGGTGAAAGAACTGCAAAATAGGAGAGATGGTGACGATCAAAGCCAAGCCATTTGTGGTTCTTCATCAATGTATATACAGGCTCAGGAAGATACAAGTGCTCCGTGCAACACTGTATCTTCACAGGTGGGCCCCCCTCCCCCTACTGCTATATGTGATGCGATGAGCTGCAAACCTTGGGGGGGGAAACAGCCATCTCGTTCCTTTCAGCCACCTCGTTCCTTTCAGGCTTTCAGACTATAAGAATTAACAAAGAGGTTCTTGGATGAATAGAACATTGCAATGGCCCTCAAACTTTCTTTCTAGATGTCTTCACTACAGATAGGAGGGTCCAGAGCGGTCGCACGCTGGCTATGACTGTTGAAAGCCGTTGTAAAAGAAAGAAGAGAGTATGCGCAATGCCAAAACCTCTTCAGGAAAAATCGCTCGTTTTGTATTCGAAACATCCTGGATGAAGCCGGGCCATCGTCTGATGAAGCCCGGATATGTACGTCTGTGCTATGCTTCTTTTAAGGGTTCTTCTAAACCCCTTGATCCTCCAGAGACGACTGTCATTATTATTGTGTAATGCCCAGACCATTTTAATTCCAAAAATGCCTGGCGCTTCCTCGGCTGCATTGAATCGCCCAATCGATGTCTCCCACCTTTTAACGAGGCTGCTGCATAAGATTTTTATGCATTGCCTAATGTCAGTGATTAAACTCGACTGTCGTCAGAGAGCCTTCATTCAGGGCCTGGGACTAATGTGCCTAAGAACTTCAATTCCTTACATGAAAACCAACCATGTCAAGCGACTGCTCTACAGTGATCATTATCAATGCACGGTTGCGACACCAAGGATTTCATTCGGTAGGTCTTAAGGCAGGCAGAGGACTTAACCCCATCTGGAGGCGACGCCATTGGTTCTGTGGCAGCTGCCCCGCAAGTACTGGACGAGGAACTTGCATTCAAGTTTTCAAGTTTCGATGACAGGTCGCTGTCCCAATGTCCCACTGCCCCGGGTCCAATGGCGTGGATTGGCGAGGGGACGTTTCTGAAAGGAAGGCAGCTCATTGACCTAGCCAAGTTTCACATTGCCACAATCTCCAATCTCATCCACTTTCAACGTGGCCAGAACACCTCAAAACGCAGGCGCGCTGGATGTGACACAGACGAGTGTTTGGGTCATACTTTGCATCGTTGCCACCGTACACATCACCAAATGATCCAACGTCACCACATTATAGTTCGTTATTTGGCGAGAACGTTAAGGAAAAAAGAATGGCCTGTTCGCGAGGAGCCACATTACCAAACATCGCAGGGTACAAAGATCCCTGACTTAGTGCTTTCTAGAGACGGCCAATGGGTCATTCTTGATGTCCAGGTCATGAGTACGCTGGCGAACCTTTTGGAAGACACGAGGCTCAGCGAACTAAATAGCTAATTCCCAATATGCTAATGAAAATAACAGTTGCGACCGGCGCGTCCACCTATCCGACTGTGTCATCAGTCACCTTGACCTACCGTGGAACATGGGCAAGTGAGTCTGTTCGGATTCTGCGGGACTTGGGTATGGGACGTGAACATCAGCGGACTTGGGTTTGGGATATGAAGTTCAACAGTCAACGGCGGTTATAAATTGACTTTGATCAGCACGTGTTGGGATTACATAACCCCTTTGCCGCAAGTGCGGCTTTTTGGCAACTGAAGCACAGTTGCTAATGGGTCGCTCTGCCCTATCAGAGTTAAATTTAACAGTAATCTGTGGGCTGCCTCACTCGATGAGTAGGTGCCCAATGATTATGTTAATAAAAAATAAGCTTCAAAGCGCACACGATATGTGATCCAGCTACTAAGAGCGTCGTCGAAGGCTGGGGATCCAGATCCCATTACTCTGGTGTCAGAATCTAAGTGCAATCAACGATTCCATATTCGTCGCCACTGCACTATCGTACATAAGTGCGAATAAAATACACATCAAGGCAACAACAAGAACTGAATGCTTCTGTATTTATACTCTGGCCAAGAACCGCAGCATGCACCGTGGCGAGCACCGTGGCGAGCAACTTCCGCGAGAAGTGCAATGACATTTACGAGTATATAATTGAGCAAGAGAAACTCCTTCGAACTGCATGCATACGAACTGAAGTACTTCAAGATGCCACAGCATTAAAGAAACACCGAATTTGTCTGGAAGCAATAAGAAAAACCCGCTCCATCAGCTTAATAAGGTATTGTACGCACACACAACCGGATGTCCCTTCTTCCTTCACTGAAGACTTGGTAACCGTATGCTTGGCAGGCAAGCCATCAAAGCCGTGTATTTAGTCACCCGCAATGCTGACGTTTACACCATGCACGCAGGCATGCTTGGTTCGCCGAATCACTTTTGAAAATTCAGTTGTAGCTCATACGCACTACGAAAATTACCAGATAGGGTTACTAAGCAAAGAAAAAAAAAAGACACCAGTAAGTAGGCACAGAGAAATAAAGGTTATTTGATGTTCTCCGCGAGAATATTGCTCAGTGGAAATCAGTCCGTGATTTCATTATCGCGGGCCAGTATGCACAAGTAACGCACCACCGCGCTCAATCAAGAACGTCCACACATTTCTTATTCTTCATCGTCTTGTTCTTCTCCTGCTTCTATCGTTCTGTTTCTATTTTCCTTCATCATGACCTCCATGTTCATCATCATTAACAAACACTATCTTCATCATCGTCGTTGTTCACTTCTAGTATCAGGAAGTATATTAGGGCCAAAAAAACCTACATCACCATCCACCGAGGCGGGCGAGTGGCTTGGGCATTGCGCAGCTCGACCCCATTTGGCGGGCTAAAACCCGGCCTCGGGGGCTGTATACAGGTGGAGGATGTATACAAAAATGCCCGTTGTTATGCCCTGTAGTCCTCCATGGCAGGGCATTGTTAAGTTAGACTTGTTAAGTTTGTGTTTGAGGGGTTGGGGGATTTTTTTCGTGGTCTTTTTACCGTACATCCCACTACCCTTCAGCTGAGTGCCATATGGCCCTGGTTGTTGCCCCATTCACTTAAAAAAGGAGGAATGATTTCGTTAGGTGAACTGTTCTCGAACAGTAAATCTAATATAAAGACATGTCACGAATGTGCGAAGGTTCAAATTCTACCTTATTTTCAGCAAGGTAATGCGACTGTGGAGCCGATAGAATTTAGAGGAAGATGTGGACAAGGTTGATTGGGTGACAAGTCCTTGGTCAGGTGATGCCCATACCTCACCACACACTTTCTCTACCTTTCCTTTATGCGTCTCCTTTCCCCTCTCCCTCAAGGAGATAAACGAACCATGCTTCCGCAAGGGTTCATCGAATCTAATGGCAGGGTTTTTAATGGCAGGGGGCACGACATCGCTATCAACATGGGCTCACACCCCTTTTTTGTACAGGTCCTGGCATGCCTGACTGCAATCACCCGACCGATGTACAGCGCTACGGATAACCAGTCACCACCGTCATTCCCTGCGAACCACCGCATAAAGTTTACGGGTGTCAAGCAAGCGGTACTGCCCTTTCATCCCTTCCCGGATACGTGTCATACATCGCCAGGTTTGGCGTCGACGGCGTTTTCTACCTGGCAACCTGGTACAGCGAGCGATACTCTTCGTGTGACACGAGTATTTAACCGCCACTACTCCGCCGGACGCGCGGGGCACGACATCGCTATCAACATGGGCTCACACCCCTTTTTTGTACAGGTCCTGGCATGCCTGACTGCAATCGCCCGACCGATGTACAGCGCTACGGATAACCAGTCACCACCGCCATTCCCTGCAAACCACCGCATCAAGTTTACGGGTGTCCAGCAAGCGGTACTGCCCTTTCATACGTGTCATACATCGCCAGGTTTGGCGTCGACGGCGTTTTCCATCTGGCAACCTGGTACAGCGAGCGATACCCTTCGTGTGATACGAGTACTTAACCGCCACTACTCCGTCGGACGCGCGGGGCACGACATCGCTATCAACATGGGCTCACACCCCTTTTTTGTACAGGTCCTGGCGTGCCTGACTGCAATCGCCCGACCGATGTACAGCGCTACGGATAACCAGTCACCACCGCCATTCCCTGCAAACCACCGCATCAAGTTTACGGGTGTCCAGCAAGCGGTACTGCCCTTTCATACGTGTCATACATCGCCAGGTTTGGCGTCGACGGCGTTTTCTATCTGGCAACCTGGTACAGCGAGCGATACCCTTCGTGTGATACGAGTACTTAACCGCCACTACTCCGTCGGACGCGCGGGGCACGACATCGCTATCAACATGGGCTCACACCCCTTTTTTGTACAGGTCCTGGCGTGCCTGACTGCAATCGCCCGACCGATGTACAGCGCTACGGATAACCAGTCACCACCGCCATTCCCTGCAAACCACCGCATCAAGTTTACGGGTGTCCAGCAAGCGGTACTGCCCTTTCATACGTGTCATACATCGCCAGGTTTGGCGTCGACGGCGTTTTCTATCTGGCAACCTGGTACAGCGAGCGATACCCTTCGTGTGACACGAGTACTTAGAAGAGCGTTAGTTACTTACGCGCAGCTTCATGTTACCGTACCTCGAATAGATATGTTATTGCGGTGTCGTGCCCTGATACTGTATTTGAGTGTGCCGCTTCTATCAAGAGACGGTGTTTTTCTGGTGTTGAACGTATGCTCATGTGTCTTGCCCGTATGCTGTTAATGGTGTCGGGAGATGTTGAAAGCAACCCTGGCCCTAACGCTGACACCCCTTTCGGCCCTCATGACAGCCAATCTTCTCAGTCCAGCATTGATGGCATCTTTGAAATTTTAAAGCGGTTGAAATCAGGGCAAGTTCAGTTTTTTCGCGAACTAAAAGAAGTGAAGGACCAACAAGCTGCAATGCACACCTCTATAGAAGGTTTGCTGGCCAGGGTAACCGTGGTTGAGAGCGACGTTTACTCGTTGAAACAAACTACGCCTAGTGCATCATCGGAAAACAATCTTGCTGGTTCCCTAACCCGAGACATCGCCCAGCTAAAAGGACAACTAGAAGTCGTCAATAACAGAACTCACAGAAATAATTTAATCATACATGAAATAACTGATACTGTAAACGAAAACTGGGCTGATTCGGAAGAAAAAGCACGCTCTTTCTTTCGAACACAATTAGGCGAATGCGTTAGTCCCGACCGTATTGAGCGTGCGCATCGAATTGGGCGATTCTGCGAGAGTAAGAACCGTCCGATTATTGTGATGTTTTCTAGCTACAAAGATAAGGAGCGCATCCTTTCCTGTGGGCCTAAGCTAAAAGGGACTGATTTTGCAATGCGCAATGATCTTACCCCTGCTGTAAGATTAGCACATACGAAACTTCTACAACATGCCCGTACGTTAGATTTACCGTACAAACTGAGGCATGACAAGCTAGTTATCAACAAAAAAACATTCGTCTACGATTCTGAGCTCGACCAAGTAGTCGAAACAAAAAGATAGCTAAGCGGGACGCAGTTGTCTCCGCAACATGGTGCATGCGGTCGTAACTCTGTTCAGACAGCATTACATATTCCAGAGTTTACTATCCTTGTAGTAAACTGCCGTAGTATAAAAAACAAAGTTGACGAATTTGCTACCCTCACTTCAACAGCCAAGCCCCACATTATCATTGGCACAGAGTCTTGGCTTCATAGTTCGGTCCGGGACGCTGAAGTTTTTCCGCATGGCTTTGCCGTATATCGTAGTGACAGAAATACCCAAGGGGGAGGTGTTTTTCTGCTTGTCGATGCCAGCTTACAATCTACTTCACTAACCGTATCGTTGAGCTGCGCAGAATCGGTATAGTGCAACGTTCACTAAAACAGCGGTCGAGTCACCACTGTCGGGTCATATTATCGTTCACCAGCATGCGCTGATCCGGAAGCCTTCAGGTCTTTATCAGACTTTCTGTCAACATTGAACCACGATTACATACTTGGAGGTGATTTTAACATGCCGGACGTTCAGTGGTTGGATCAAAAATGCATTCCCACCGACTCGTGTGTGCTGTCTGCCAGTTTCTACGATTTGATACAAGCAAACGATCTTTTTCAATTTGTAACCGAACCTACCAGGAAAGGAAAAGACCGCGGTTCCGTTTTAGATTTGCTCTTCGCAAATAGGCCCTCACTTGTCCGAGATACTGTCGTTATCCCTGGAATTAGTGATCATGACTGCGTCGTTGCCTATTTACCACCAATTAGATTCAAAACTGTGCACAATAACCCACGTAAGGTTTTCTTTTATAATAAAGGAGATTATGTCTCCTTATCCAGGGAACTTGCATCATTTTTACCAGAGTTTAACGAAATGAGTCGATGCTCTAATTGCAACACTCTATGGGAAGCTTTCAAGAACAAACTACAGCAATTAATAGCAAAATGTGTTCCTAGCAAACTAATATTCTGCAAAAGGCGTGCCGACAAGCCGTGGGTGTACTGTGACGTACGTCTACTTATCAACAAAAGGCGCCGTCTTTTGCAAACATATAGAAAAAAGAAAGACCAGAGCGTAATGGATGCCTAAGGCTCCTCGGCAAAGACATAAAAATACGGAACAAAATTGCTAAAGACAATTATTTCTGCTCTTTGGGAACTAAGTTAAAGGAAAATTCCAAAGAAATGTGGAAATTTTTGAAATCCCAGGGCAAGGAACATACAGGAATACCCTGTCTTTACGTTAACGGCACAACTGTCTCCGAGGACCATGAAAAGGCTAATTGTTTCAATCATTACAGTCCGTTTTCTCTCCAACGTATTGTGAAAATGCTCCGAGTGTCTCAGAACAAATAAATGAACAAATGGATCCCGTCATTGTGACCTATAATGGTGTCCTCAAACTACTCCAGAATGTTAAAGTTAATTCTTCAGGCGGACCTGACGGCATACCCAATTACGTCCTTCATGCCTGCCGTGAGACTATTGCCCACTTTCTCGTTACTCTGTTCTCCAAGTCGATCGCTTCTGGTGACCTGCCTGAGGATTGGAAAATCGCTAACGTTGCGCCCATTCACAAAAGTGGCCCGAAAAGCAATCCTGAAAACTATAGGCCCATATCCCTCACAAGTAAGCGAGCAGCTACAGGCCTCGCAATAACTCGTAAGCAAGCGACGACAGGCTTCGCACGCGGAGCGATGGCATGTGCCCTTCGCGCAACGGAGACTGCCGGGTCGTTTAATCTCTGCTTCAGATGTGTTTGTCCCTAGCGCTAGGGAACTTTCACTCGCACATAAAAGAGACAATGCGTAACTGATGTTATCGGTTTGGATTCTGTACAGTTCAACGGCGACCGCGAAATTCCGCTGGCAGTGTTCGTATAATTGCTATCGCAATACCATCCCCCCTTTCCCCGCGGTCGACATACTGTATACTCCCCCTCCCTCGGGCGAGACATATATATAGCATTGCAAATGTAAGGGCCTGTCCATTCCATTCTGACTTTGAGTTTGTTGGCCAGTGGCTCACTCATGATAGAAAAGTCAGCGCCATTCAGTGTCAACCAAGGCCGTCACTTCTTGACCGTCAATCGTCACAGTGAGATCGGCAGTCACAGTGTTCTCCATGCGATTTCCTTTGTCGGTGTCGTCTGCTTTCGGCAATGATGGGTGATTTTAGGCCATTTGAGGACCGGGAACCTTCCCCTCGGAGGTCGCTGCTTTTAGTTTCCCTGTAGTGGGCTGGGAGACCGACCTCTGGTGCATCAGCAAAACTTCGGCGGCTTGGGGAAGAAGAACGGGCTGGTGATGGTGAACGTGTTCGCAGGTTAAAGGAGCTTTGTTGCCAGCTGGTAGAGTCGTCATGAAAGGAGGCACCGCTCTCGTCAAAATTTTGTCGTGAAGTATCTGGCTGACTGATATGGTGTCCAGCTGGCTGATACGAGCTATAACGATAAATATGTCCCGGCTCCCCACAATCATAGCACAAAAGACGGCGATCTGAAGTCCGCTATATATCGGTCTTCCGCAGTGGGGGTCGCCTAACAGGATCCAGTTGGGTCCAGGATGCAATAGGGGGTGGTTGATGGTACTGTGGCACTGGCACAAATAACGGACCACGAATAGTGTCCGCATAGCTGTATGCGTATGGCTGGTATTGCGCTCAGTAGACAACAGGCGAAAAACAGCGTCTACGTAGCTGTATGCGTTCCGCTGGTATTGAGCTCAGTAGACAACTGGCGACAAACAGCGTCTACATAGCTGTATGCGTTCGGCTGGTATGACACTTCCGAACGAGGCTCGGGTAGTGTGAACACCTGTCGAAATTTGTGGCGCACAAGTTCAGCGACGAAGGCAACTGTGACCTTCGGCTTCAGTCAAGTTGTTTTGCGTTCTCTTTGGAAATCTTTTCACCCACAATCTGCCAATCATTTGGCGTAGTCAGCTCTCATCAGGCATGGTCAAAGAGCCGGCACCTACAAAAGCACTAGTCATGGGGCTATAGTATTGCTCGTATCGCTGTTGCAATGCCCGCTCGATTGCTGTTGCGTCCCTAATAAACTAGTCCACTGTTGTCAGAGGATTGCGCCCAAGGCTAGCGTACAGTTGTTCTTTGACGCCGCGCATGAGATGACTGAGCCCTTCGGACATGTTGGGATCCGCGCTGTGAAACAAACGTGCCATATCTTCAGCACACATCACCACTTTCTCATTTGGCTGTTGAATGCGCGATTCATTTAGGCGTTGCGCATTTTCACATCGATCTTGACTCCCGAAGGTATCAATTAGCCGACGGCGAAACTCGACCTACGTTGTCGAAGTTCTCTCGCGGTTTACGAACCACTTCTTAGTGTTGTCTTCAAGCGCGAAGTATACCTTGAATAGCTTCTCATCGTCAGATCAAATGGTTATACTTTGCTGCCAGATCAAACTGCTCTTGCCCGTCTTCCACATCTTCGTTTTCGTGACCATGAAATAGCTCAGGAATTACGAAGGTTCTGGATTGTTGCTTGTGTTGGGTTGTTTGATGAGATCATTTCTTGAACAGGGGTGTCCGTTGACAGAGGTGGTCCTTATAAGGGGCTGAATTCGGGGGCGAGGGGGGGGGGGGCAGACCTTGAAGGCGACGGCTTGAGCAGTGTACCGGATAATTCATGGGTGGGTGCCTTGTGGGGCTGGAAATGGGGCTGCTCACAGGACTGGCGGACATAAGGCGACGGTACCCAGCAGCTCCACCAGTGTCGCAGTTTGCAAAGTACGAGGTCGTTATTGTAACAAACAGAAAGACTCTGTTCTCTCAGAGACACCAAAGGTGGACTCGGCCAAAAGAACTTCTGCTTTTCGTGATGAACTTCTTGTGTGGATCGGTCGTCTTCACGGACGCCAGCGCTTGGATGGGTACAAATAGGGACGCGGAAGTATTTGATATTGCGCAATTGAAATTGGTGATTAGGTACTATGATCAGTAGACTTGGTGTATACTCATTCGTACTTACTGACCAACATTTTGGTAGGCCATGTGCTCACTCGTGTGTTGTTACATTTATGCTTGTGTGTACTCGTACTCACTAATTCTCACTTTCACTATTGCTTCTATTCACAATTATTAGTGTTCATTTGCGTTCATAGGTGCATTTATTTCTAGTCACTAACAGCTACTTGTGTCCACTGTGACTTACCAATAATCGCTCACATTTGTAAGTATGACCAGCTTTTGTTAATAGTCTTTCACTCACTCTCTTTTATATGTAGACTCGCACCCTTCATTATTGTGAACTCAGTGCAGAGAGAGGATGAGTCAATGTATTCTTTAGTAGGACTTGTAGGCAGGCGAATTCGAACCTATTCAATACTTGGTTTTTAGACCAGCACTTGTCCCGTTTTCTTCTTTCGTGTCTTGTCTGCTTGTGCGCTGCCTAATGAATGTATTTTCACTGCCTATTTTTCTATTGTGTACTGCTCATTCAGTCTTAAATGGCGTTAATAAAATGAGCTTGTGATAAGAAGGTAGACTCTAAAAAGTGCCGTTTGTTGCCGTTTGTTGTTCAGGTTAGAACCGCTCTTTTGTTTCTGCAGGTATGACATCTGAAGAAGGCGCCATTGCCGAAAGGAGCACGGCATGCTCCGGCCTTCTCCTACTGCCGGTATAGCCTAGTACAAGCTCCGCAGCCTCGAGCAAGGACAGAAAGCGAAGCCTCGAGGCAGAACGCCACACGATGTTATCACAATAACTTCTGACGATGAGGAGGAGCTTGTGCCTGCAGCAAAAATGCCAAAACTTTAAAGAGGTAGTGTAGAAATGAGAGATTCTACTGAAAAAAGCAGTTTTTTTTTTCAAAATTATACCAATTTCTCAAGTTTAGGTTCTCTACTTAAAAGAAAATCAAAGTTTTAAACTCTGTAGCTAAAATCACTTTTGAATAGATTAAGGCGGCTATAAGAGTGAATAGGGCAACTCACCATAAAACGTATTGCTTATTTGAAATTGGGGCACAAACCTATATAAAAATTTCATTCCCTTAAAATATGGATTTAAAGAAAATTTTTTTAATAGAATCTCTCTTTTAAATACTGTTTGTTTTGTGCTATAGTCATGACTGCATGGAATACTGCAAAAGGCAATATTCTTTACAGGTATTAGCCGTTTGTGATATCACTGTGTGCAACAATAAACTTAACCAAACTTTTACAGAGGTACAGTTGCGCTACTCCCAAACATTTCTGGGACTTAGTACTTTGCCTTTTATTTACTTGAAGTATTGTTGCAAGTTTCGTGTGAGTTTACAATAACTGCAGCTGGTTCAATGCTGCTCCTTACCATCTGCTCTCAATGTGTCACACAATTGTCATGCAATGTGGCTGCGCTGACTTACGTGGCTATGTTACTGACAGAATGAGTCATGTAGTCATTCTGATGATCATGTTCTTGATGCTACTCAGGATAACACTCATTACAATTAGCAAGATGGAGATCGTGAAGATCAGCTGCTACATTATGGGTTTCCCAGTTTTAATAGCTGGCTTACAAAAGTGAAAGCGTGTTGAGCGCTGTTTTGGTTTCTAACTTGCAAAAAATTTGTAAGCTGGTGTATTTCAGTTTAAAGGGTGTCACATTTCGCGATTTAGGCTTTGTGTAATATGCTCGCGTATTACTTTGTATAGACTGTTGGGCTCAGCCAGTTTCTATACCCTCGAGCACTTGTGTTTACCTGGGCCTTTTTTTTTTCACGTGAGTAAGTAAGCTTTTTAGTCCTTCTACTGGTGCAAGTGTTTTGTGTTAACTATGCAGTAAGAACATGGCGAAACTGCACCCTTGAATCAGCTACACCAATGATAGGTAGGCTTAATCCCAAACTGCAATATTATTAAGGGGAGTCGGAGGACAAATGCTATCATAGTTAAACCTCAATATAAGGAACTTTAGTACACTGAACTGCAGATTTTTTTACATGTTTGAAAGTTAGGACATTTTTACGGCACTGCAACAAGTTTCTTAGAGTAAATGGGCAAGAAGATCTGAATTTTGGACGTTGAAACTATTTGTTGAAGCCACCACGGCTGCTACATTGAATATTTCACAGGCTGAAGCCAGAAAGATCAAAAGTGCATCTAATTGCAACTGTGGCGGATTTTAAAAGTTTGCTTTGCCGCAATGCCTAGGTGTCGTGGGGTGAAACTGATTAAAAAACTAAAGGTGTTCCTGTCTCTAAAAGATAAACAACGAAAAATCGTATAAGCATTATGGCAGTAGGCGGCTGCTGAGCCACTGTGACTTTATCCCTGAAAACTAGGCATGTGTAAATAATCAAGTCCTTAAAATATTTGAACAAATAATAAAATGTTCTAATTCACTTTGGCTCTAATTTAACAGTCCTTCACAGGGCTGGTTAGTGCTTGATGGTAGATGATGAACACAACAATACTAAACACTGGACAAAAACAAGCTGTCTATGTATCTTGTTCTCATTTTGCCTTTAGCACTGTTTTATTGTTCGACCACTAATTCAAATAATTCAAAATTTCAAAGTGTTCAAAATGAATGATTAATCGTATTATAGATCGTACGCAACCTCCTGTAAAGATGGTTTCACTGCAGTTTAGCAGTGCTATGCCATGACAATGCATATAAAAAAAATGTACTGCCACAAAATCCCACTTCGGGGATAAATGAACATATTGACACAATAGCGTTAAAGAGCTCGTTTTGTAAAACTTCCAGTGTCAGCATGGGTATTGTTCGTTGTTTGCCATCAAGTGCCATAACATGCGATTATCATAACGACTTTGTGGTTTTAAGGGGCGGGGGGGGGGGGACCCTACTTAAAAATTTCTTTATTCATGGGTGAATTTTTATCAAACTTTCATCCTTTATGTATTTTGACATGCTGATTTTAAATATGCAATTACTTTTTTCTGTTCGTGTACTTTTCAAAATATTAAGAAATTTGTGTTTTTTGCATTGACAAATTTGGAGGTGATTTTTCTCGTGAATGCTGGAAGTGATGAAAAGGCAGTGGCATATAAAAATGATGCTGTATGGACAGAGCTTGCAGTGCTACAAAAATGAATGCTCTAGACTGATTTGGGCCAAAGTTAAAGCATGTCAAACTTTTGTAATAGTATCACCCTGGAGAAATTATTACTTTTTGAAAACATCTCTTATGTTATTCATTCAAATTTTATGCCTACTGAACTCCCCATTTATTCCCTTTTCTATTAAAACAAAAATCACTGTGATAGAATATGTACCATCAGAGATATTGTCCCTCCAAAATGACACCATGATCAAGAATTCAGTTTTGAGAAAATGAGAAAAAACATTTCAAGACAAAAATAATTGTGGAAATCTCTTGAACGCTACATATATGGGTTCAATCAGGCAAAAATGAATATTTTCCAACAATCTCGAATAGAATAAGGGCATCTGAAAATTTATTTGTAACACCAAATAATACCTTCAAAAATTATTTTTATAAATGTTCTTTAATAATATGTAACTATATACTAGTTGCACTATATACTAGTTGCACCAATATGACACCATTGGGAATGCCACTTTAGGTAACCAAGTAAAAAAAAAATGGTGGTTGCAATGTTTTATTGTGCAGCCACGACTGCAACAGTCTAAAAATATAGTTAATGAATGTCTGGCCGTTACCACTACAAAGCATTGCACGCGTGTATAGAGTGTTCTGGGGTGAGACACCTGCTCATATTGCGCATTTTTGGTACATTTCTGTTTGTTTTTTTGTACCAAGCTGCTCCAAACGCATAAAAATTTCGAAAATTGCGCCAAACTGCTTCAAAACAGCTTCGACAGCTAGAATTTTCATGGTATCTTCAGCTTCAGTGGGGGTAAAAGGCCGAGTAAATAGAATAAGACGTGCCCAAGTGGGTTTTTTTTTTACTTTGCATCTTTCTGGTGATGAACGCTCCCATGGGACTGCCATAATCTTCTTTAAAAGCATAGAGTACGTCTTGAACTGCACTAATCCATATGCCTTAATCAGGCAGTCAGATGAGGATTCCTCTCTTCAGTAAGGATTCGCATATAGTTAATTTTAGGTTCAATGCGAACTCGAAACAAACAGTATTTTGGTCCAATAACTTTCAATTCGAAAGTTCAAATGATATACATCATGAAAAAAAGATGAACACATTTGTCCTGAGCCAACTAACCTGCACAGTATTTGTTAAGATTGGAAAAAAGGCATGTACGAATGTCATTCTTTTTCAGTTGTAGTTAAGGGAAGCGACACTGAATAGTAGCAGGGTTTGAATTTTAGTTGGGCGCAAGCGTTAACCAAGTAAAATATGTTAAATTTTTAAATTTGCAATATCTCAGTGCATCTAACTGCGCATTAAATGCTTTAAAACTAGATGATGGTCATTTGATGTGAGAATAAAAATTCATTGAGCAAGTCGAACGTGGTAGCGATATCCTGTCCCTAGTGCGAACTTCAACCACTTAGTGCATACTTCTGATTTTATGATGTTACTTGAGAAGTTGGAATTATGGATTACTACAATATAATCAATAAAGCTGAAAGGGGCTTGTGTCAGTGAAGCTTAAGCATTGGGCTGCATTCTGTGCAATGGGTAGCATGCTTTAAACCACTAGCAATTATGTGCATGAAATGCTTTCGAACTTTGTATGCACCCACTACGTAGTCTTAAGGAAATACGCACAGTAACGCGTGTGCCTTTAGCAATGGGTGCCTGGCTTTATAGGCGACAGCCTAAGTGCGCTGTGTCGCTATTCATTGCTGCCACTTTGCACCACTCAGACTTGTTGTTGACAGGAACGAAAGCAGCTTGCTATCATTGCGCCCATGTGTAATCAGGAACTAAGCAAGCATGACAAACATTCTAGGCAAACGGGTGCATTAAGTGCAGCTCTGGCATTGATGCTGGTAGGGTAATTGGTGGCATACTGCACACAACTAGGAACGATTGGCTAGGTTCCCTGTATGGAATGTATTCAGAGAACATGTGCGGACGCCTTAATGCCTGATAGTTGTACTGGCAGACTTTGAGGGCTATTTCGGACGTGGCTGTAGTGATTTGCTGCTTGAGTAAAGTAAAAAAGTCTGAAATCGTTATTTCAGACTGCCTGATTTTTTCTGATAGTTCCTAGAGAGTCCTAAAAATCGCATGTTGACTGTACAAAAAAATCTGGATGTAAAACAAAGTATGTCATGTTTAAAAACTTGATGCTTATAGAACACTACCTATCTTTTACCTCAATGTATCTAAGAATATTTAACTGCAATTTCATTATAACAAAGGTTCGCTGCTGCCTCAGAAGCAGGCCAGGGCAGTTGAAACGTCGTCTGGTGGCCAGTGGCCATATGGTTGATTTTCATGCGGTTTTTACAAATGCACTTTTCAAATCGCATGCTATGCTTGTCTGTGACAGACAATAGCTGCTGAACTGGAGCAGCGCATTTTGCATCAGCTACTGCTGGGAAGGGATGCACGCCGATGCTCATCTTGCCTTCGTATCACTAGTCCGTTGTAGAGTGGCACACTTTCCTCCCTACTACACAGTCTTCCGCACTTTGTAGTTCTATATTCTGGGCCGTACATTGTATGCATCACCTAGTGTTTTCGTTATCACCACTTGGCAAGTACCAAGCATGAGCATCTGCACAGATTGTAGCATCTAATGTTAAAGGCTTTCAGTTATCCCACAAACAGTTATTCAGAGAATCATGTCACCAACGAGGCTGTTATTTTACAAGCAACCTTTATCACCAAGAATGAATATTCTGCCACTTTTTTCAGACATTGCAGGGCTCACTGTCCACGAAACCAAACAAGAAAAAGAAGGTTTTCTGAACTGTTTTGAACAATTGCCAGCAAAAGTAATCCGAGCTAGGGCGCAGTCTTTTTTTTTCTGTTTTCTAAGGAGCACAGCTGATAAAAGCATAAGGCATGTTGCCACCCTTTAATTTTTCAAATTCAAGTTTATGTGAAAATATTTGAAGAATCCACAGACATTAGAATTGTTCTCCAGCAAAAATTATGTCTCTATCACCACGTCCAAATGCCCCAGCTTCGAAATGATCCATCATTTTTCAATGAAACTTCCTGTGCTTATTTCTGGAACATTAACCTATGCAATGAACTAGAATAATTTAAAACAAATAAAAACTTTTGATGTCCTGAAATGCAACCATCTGTAATTACACAGTTCTGGTTTTTTTGGCCGTGCTGTACTTGATATTGATGACATCTCAAAGATACTAGTTTATTGCACAGCCTCAATGAACTGTTACATTGCTGCCAAGCCATTTTTGCTTAGTGTCACAGGATCATAATTATCACTATTTGCGTGATGGGTATATTTTGGGTAATTTCTGAATTTAAATTGTGAATAATTGCACTTCACTTGCCTAAAATATTTGAAGAGTCATTTTAAATAGCCTTTAAAGCATCAGTTTACAATCAAAATTTAAGATTTCCAAAGAAGATGGCAACATACCTTAAAAGCAACCAGCCAATATTTTTGGAGCTGCTTGCAGATACCAGCCACATCGCTTTGAGCTAAAAAAGTTGCATGGCTATTCTTTAATACAACTAACGAAGCTCTTTTTCTTTTCTTTTTTTAAAATTCTTAGCTCATGCAAAGCGGCAACCACAATTAATGTCACTATAAAGAGATCAACCTAAGAATAAATAAAAGCTCCACCCACCGCAATCGTAGTCCCACCGAGAGAAAAATTGCATATGTGCTCCATCCTATCACATTTGCTTGTTCCCGTGACATCAAACACTTGAAATTATTATGGTAGTTGGTCTGCCAGTATCAGGGCCGTACTCTGGAATTTTTTTCGGGTGGTGTTTGTGTGTAGAATGGCCAACTTCGGCCACCAGTGGTCGATGTGAAGGCGTTATTTAGTATAACCTGAAAAGTTCAAGTGCGAAAAGTTGTAGGTGGTGTCAGAACCCCCTCAACTCCCCCCTAGTTACAGCCTTAGTCAGTACAGCCACATGTTCGTGTTGCTGTTATTATACCAGAAACACTTTCTGGGCAAATTTTATGAGAGATTTAATAAATATTGGTTTGCTAAATGTCGTATTACCACGTTCCTTCCTCAAGTTTTTGTTATTGCCCCGTTACTGTAGGCGATTCTGAGCAAAAATTATGCCTGCAGTGTCCGCGAAGCTTCGGGGCTGTTGTAGATCCTTTCGTTAAGATCACGCCCACTTGGCGAACATTGCAGATCATTCTAGAACCTATGCAGTTACTAGCGATAACACTAAAATGTTCGACACTATGTGTATAAATGCCAACACGCTTCGCCATTTCTCAGTTGATCGAAGGTCAACGCTCCGTTCGCCGCTATCAGTGCAAGTCTGCTACTGTAATCCGACTTTCCGCTTTACCGGGCATGAACATAAGCAGTTTCTCTCAACATCCAGTCTCCTGTCTTTGGCCACATCACGACCCCATGACAGTATTATAGTTAAGAACGACAAACCTTTAGCGCTCAACAGACTGGTATTCACGTTAGCACAGAAAAGAAACTTAGGGTCGAACAAAAATCAGCTTACACAAATCTTATACAGGTGGTTGACAAGCGTGCCGAGATTTTGTGGGAGGCCCTTTTATTTATTTTTGGGTAGTAAGGAGCTGCAGTTTGACGCTTAATGTCACAAAAACTATGGCCACCATCAGCAGAATTGCCGTCGCCTTCCCTTCGTGCAATTTTACATTGTAGCTCTTGTTTCTCCGTCATGTGTGACAGTTTTCTCTGTTGTATGTTAATAGGACTCTGTCAAGAGCAATTAGTTTCAAACATTCTGCATGATAGCAGTGGCATCAAATAACTCAGGGCAACACCCAAGTTTTTGACAAGTCGTGAAGGGGCAATAAGTGCAATGACTTATTTCAACCTTTATTACCCCAGCACATGGATTGGACCTCAATATCTTGGATTTATGCATGACATACAGTAGCATTGAAGAGTACTTTGTCAGTGCAGCATGAAATATGGTCTCTGGTTTAGTTCTGAGCTTCAGTAAGATTGACTTTTCACGTCACTTAAACTATTTGTTTCTTTTCTTACTGCCAATTTATACGAACCTTCCTGCAGCAATTTCCATACCAAAGTGAGTTTTTTAACTCTAATAGTTTGTATGAATTGTCAAAATTATATCTAACAATCTTTCAATATTGTAAAATAAATTGCATATTTTAAAGAGTGAGGTTTAGTTGTGTTATCTTTGCGTCAGCATGAGCAAAGCATGGCAGAGAATTTTACATAAGCTTTACTTGTACAAAATAGAGTGCTACTAGAATACAATGGGAAAAGGAAACAGAAAAACCAAAACAGTTACAACACAGTTGCCAACTTGGAGTAGTTTGTGTGTGAGGAAAGGGCCACTGGTGCACAGTGGCACGAATCATGCTGAGGAAAAATACAAGTGTTCCATGTTTTTTTTCTTTCCATGGACTGCAATTGAGCTAAAGAAATTGTAATTATCTTTGTTATGAAGTTAACTGTGTAAATAGATGAATAGATAGATAACTGTGTAAATAGATGGATAGATAACATCACTGGGGGAGAAGAGGCGGGTGTTACCTCCCTCCCTCTTTGCGGGCCGCTCCCACTTTAGAAAAGGCACGGAGCACGTGCTCGCGGCATCATGGTGATGACGTGCTGACGGTGATGATACGTGCTTTTGATGGCAGAACAAAAGTCCTGTCTTGGGAGGATTCGCACTTTGAGTTCCTTCGGTATGTGGGGGCAGTCCCACATCATCTGCTCAAACGTGCACACACACCCACCGTGTGGGTAGGGGGAGGACTTGTATATATTTTGTGTGTGTGTGTGTGTGTGTGTGTGTGTGTGTGTGTGTGTGTGTGTGTGTGTGTGTGTGTGCGCGTGTGTGTGTGTGTGCGTCAACTGAAAGGAGATTGTATGTGTGGCTACCTCGTGGTTACATTTCTTGTCTGTATACTGGTGGTGTTTGACGGTTGAGGCGGTGCATAATCTTGGGAGGGAGTTTCACGAGCTTCTCTCACCACCAGTTGGTAGCCCTATTGTTATCAGTGTGGCCATGTCAGTGACCTTGGGGCCTTAGCACGTCTTTTGTGCTTATATACAAGCTCTGTAAGGATATAGAACTGAACCATGAGGTATTTCCTGTCTAAATAAAACGGGAAAAAAAGGGCAGTTTTTCTGTTCCCTTGCTTGCTTCCTTGGTTTTTTCTTGTGTGTTTGTTTATTTATTTTTTTGAAGAGATTCGTATAATGCACTTGGCACTATTAGCAAGCAGTAGCCGCTGCCATTTTAACCATTAATGGGCATGATGGGGGGCAGGATGATAAGCTGCACTCTACCACCAATGCAGCCTTGGCACTGTATTCTTAATATCTGTTTTTTGCTTGTTCTTTTGTTTTGCTTTAGAGCAAATGTAAATGTTAAGAAAAGTTCGCTGGATGTATAATATAATATTTCTACTGCCAGGCTTTGATTCTGCTATTATTGTACGAGCCTTAAAGCTACTAAGTGAAAACACCAGTAGCAAGAGAGGCCATTTCCCACGTGTGTGCCCATCAATAAGACAGATACATTAAACTCCTGTAACAAGAAAACTGAGGAGCCTCATTATTTTGCTGTTGACTTGTGCCATCTGAGGGCTGCATGAAAATATGTACAAAAGAAGCCCATACATAGTTGTTATATTCAGTTTCGGTTTTTACTTTGTGTTCTTTCACCCCCAGGGGGCGCGTCCGTCCTTTATCTATATATTCGATGTGTTGCGTACAACAAACGTCTTTTTGTACGGTGGTGCTGCCGGTGCTTCTTACGTCTTTCGCAAACACCACATTGGCGACGAGGATGGGATAAACATGTCAAGCTACCTTCAGCATCGAGTGTTGTAGGGGTCCGCCCCGCCATGAGTTTCTCCGGCCTTGCTCCGCCGCTGTCGTTCCTCCCGATGCCCGGCCGGCCGTCACTTCCATGAAAGGAGTGGGCGCAACTTTAACAGTCTACCTTCTAGCGTCCGGAGCGGCTGAGTTCCCACCAGCGCGACACAAGGGCATTCTTCTGCATTGTTCGGGGGCGGAAGGGCAGCGTGTTTACCGGACTTTACCTGCAGGGTCAAATGCCGCAGCACCAGCAAGCGCCGCAGCACCGGAAATACAAGAGAAGCCTCCCGCGACCGCTACTGACGAGTACGAGGCTGCACTCATCGCCTTACGGCAGCAGTTTTCCACGTCGTGTAACGTCGTCGTCGAGCGTCATCATTTCCACCGCCGCAGCCAACACGCAGGCGAGTCCGTTCATGACTTTGTTGCTGCTTTACGGGAGCTCGTTTCGCATTGTTCGTTCGCTTCACAAGTTGATGCTCTGCGGGATCGATTTGTTGCCGGCGTTCTTTCCAACCGCGTACGTGAACGGTTGCTGCTCGAGGGTTCCTCCCTTTCGTTCGAGAGCACAGTGCGGATCGCTCTTCAGTTTGGGCAAGCAGCTGAAGAGCTGAAGAAATTTTCTGCTTCGGTCGAGCCTGTTTCTTTACGGCGTCGTTCCCGGTATTCGCATTCTTCGCGGAAATTCAATTTCCAGCCAAAAGCGCATTTTCAGCAAAACTCTCCAAGCACTAGCGGTTCGCGTGCGCCGCAGGGGCCCCGCCCACCTCGGCGAGACAGAGATAGCCGGTCCGTTTCACCACACTGTTTCCGATGCGGCTCGCGGAATCACCGTGCATCAGCGTCACAGTGCCCTGCGCAGGGAAAGAAGTGTTTGTTTTGCGGTATCAAGGGCCACTTTCAGAAAGTATACAACCGCAAGCGTCAAATGCAAGGCAGGATTCGTGAAGTTGGCATCGATGACGATGCTTTGTCACGGGGAAGTTCTGAGCAAGTTTTGACTGTGCAGAATCCCGCTCGCATCGCAATTTACATACAAGTACGCGTAGCGGATGTCAAGTTGTCATTCCTTGTTGACTCAGGGTCGTCTATTTCAATTCTATCAAAGCGAGAATTTCACCAACATTTTCAAAGCGGTTTGCTCCTCCCAGCTCCGCATGTCACTTTGTTTGACTATTCGAAGGGCCCAGTTTCCGTGCTAGGCTGTTTCCAGGCAGACGTTCAGTTTAAAGGGCGCTCTGCACCACTTCTTTTCTACATCGTTCGCCAAGGAACTTGTCTGATTGGCTTTGACAACATTAAGGCCCTAAATCTTCCAATACAGGGCTCCACTCTTGAGTGCCTGCACCAACCGTTGCCCCGCCGCCGCGTGTTAATGACCAGACACCTTGTCACATTCCAATGCAGTCAATAGAGCAACCCAGGCAAGCAAACCTTCCGCCAGCCTTGGAACACGACTTCGGTTCACTTTTTCAGTCCCGAGTTGGGTCTTTCTAAGCGGTTCACGCATCGTGTCAAGATTCGGCAAGGCGTGCAGCCGGTATCTTCGAAGCTGTGCCGTCTTCCATATTCACTTCGGCAACCAGTGTCAAATGAACTTCACAGGTTGCTGAGCCTTGACATCATCGAACGTATCGATGCTTCTGAATGGGTTTCGCCCATTGTTGTCGTTGACAAAAAAGACGGCACCATCAGAATTTGTGTTGACCTCCGGGAGCCTAACAAGGCTATTGTACCAGACAGCTTCCCGTTGCCTCATACAGAGGAACTCCTTCATGCTTTGGTAGGCGCGACACACTTCTCAAAACTTGACTTGGCTTCTGCCTACCATCAGGTTCTTTTGCACCCTGACAGCAGGGATCTGACAGCCTTCATCACACATGAAGGACTTTTTCGGTTCAAGAGAGTTTGCTTTGGGTTAGCTTCTGCCCCAGCGGCATTTCAGAAGATGATGGCCACAATTCTGGATGGCTGCCCTGGTGTGTTGTTCTACATTGATGACGTGATAGTGTTTGGGAAAAGTGCAGAAGAACATCTTTTGAACCTAACAAAGGTCTTGCAGAAAGTCAAGTACGCAGGCCTGAAATTGAACGACAAATGCCTCTTCGACGTTCCAGAACTTTCTTTCCTAGGGCATAAGGTCACTGCACAAGGTATCTCGCCGCTTACAGAGAAAGTAGACTCGGTAGTTAACACTCCAGTGCCAACAGATGTTGCTGCCCTCCGTTCATTTCTGGGTCTTGTAGAATACTATTCCAAGTTTGTTCCCCGCTTGGCCCAGGTGGTCGAGCCTATGCGCGTTCTGCTTCGCAAGAATGAGCTATTCATCTGGTCAGCCGAAGCAGACAGCAGTTTCCGGAGGGTCAAGGAAATGCTTTCTTCAAGTACAGTTCTCCACATGTTCGATCCATCACTTCCAGTCATCGTGTCGACCGATGCTTCTGACTGTAGGCTGGGAGCCGTTCTGCAGCAGCAAAATGACCATGAGCTCCGCACAGTGGCTTTCGCGTCTCGTACCTTGTCACCAGCGGAAAGAAAGTACTCGGTCGGCGAACGCGAAGCGTTGGCATGCATTTGGGCGTGCGAACGATGGCACACTTACCTTTGAGGTCGCCATTTCAAGATTCGAACGGACCATCAGGCGTTGGTATCGTTGCTGTCTTCGCAAGGACCTGGCAGAAGGCCACTTCGAATTGCACGCTGGAATGCGCGACTCCTATGCTACAATTTCACTGTCGAGTACCGCAAGGGGTCCACCAACACGGTGGCAGATGCTCTTTCTCGGCTGCCAGCTTCTGCCGCGCAGGCACAGCTGGTCAAGGATGAAGAAATTGTGTCGTTGGTCGAGTCGGCTTGCGTGACGAAGGAAGAATTCAAGCAAGCCGTCCTCAACGATGGTTGTCTGCAAATAGTCAAGTCGTTCGTGCTCGGTTTTTGGCCACCACAAAAGTCCATACCAGAGGAGGCAAAACCTTTCTACTCTGTGCGCAAAGAACTTTCTGTTGTTGATGACCTTCTACTGCGCGCAGAACGCCTCGTTGTTCCATCCTCACTCACGGCTCAGTTCATCGCCATTGCCCACGAGGCACATCCGGGCATCACGCGCACAAAGGCGCGACTTCGTGAGCTATTCTAATGGCCACGGATGGACAAGCAAGCTGAATCTGCCGTGAAAAACTGTCACATCTGCTGGAGGCAGATAAGTCGGCCAAAACATCGCCAGCCCCATTGCAGCCTATTGACTGGCCTGAAAGGCCATGGCAGAAACTGGGCCTAGACATTGTTGGCCCATTGGAACATGCACCTCACAATAGCCAATTTGCTATAACACTGGTCGATTACCATTCCAAATGGCCAGAGATATATTTCTGCAGCGAAGTGGCCACAAGCACCGTGAAAGACTTCTTAACCAGTGTTTTTGCCCATGAAGGATACCCGGAAGAGATTGTTTGCGACAATGGGCCGCAGCTCACTTCACGTGAATTTGTAACCTTTCTTCAAAACCGAGCCATCAAGCTATCTCATTCGTCTGTATATTACCCCCATGCGAATGGGCAAGTCGAGAGGTTCAATCGAACTCTGAAGAACTTCATCCAGGTTTCACTCCTCGAAAGAAGACCTATCCCACAAGCAGTTATGGACTACCTCTCTATTTACCGCTGTACTCCACAGGCTACCACTGGAGTTGCCCCAGCAGTTCTGCTGCATGGGCGAATGCCCCAAACCAGATTGGATGTTGTGGGGTTTTCGGCACCAGCGTTTGCAAAAGACCCAGCAAAAGAACTGGCGCGACTGCGCTAAAGGGTCCAGCTTCAACAGCAAAGCAGTAAGGAGTACACGGACCGCAGGAGCTGCTAAGCAGCCAAAGATAGCTGTGGGTGATTTCGTTCGTATCAAGAAGCCGTCCATTCGCTTCAAGGGGGATCGCTCCTTTTCCTCGCCAACTGAGGTGTTGGGGAGGAGAGGACCTGCCTCTTTCCGACTTGCAGACGGCCGCACATGGAACGCCTCCAAGCTTTCCCGGGTTCCTGAGAGGGGCACGAGTCCACCATACCAGCGTTCGGAGCTACCTGCGCCACAGCTTCCGGTTCAAGTGCCGCAGCCTGCTCTGCCGCCGCCTTCTCTCGGGTCGCAGCCGCCGCCTCCTGGCGTACTGCAGTCTGCCGTACCGCAGTCGCCTGCTCCTCATCCGCAGCTGCCTGTACCGGAGCTTGCCATGCTGCAGCCGCCTTCTCCTGGGCCGCAATCGCGGTCTCCAAGCGTACCACAGAGCTCTACAAGCTCATTACCATCTCCAGCAGTGCAGCATCCCCATCGGCCGTCCCGAGACCGCCGGCCACCGGTCTGGCTCAAGGACTATCAGACCCACTAGTTGCCTGTGTGTATAGCACAGTGTGTATGTAGTGTAAATATGTATGTGTATACAGCGTGTAAAATGTACAGTGCATGCATAGAGGTTTCTTACTAACACTTACTAACAACTAATCACTACATATAAGGGAGGGAGTTTGTTATATATTCAGTTTCGGTTTTTACTTCGTGTTCTTTCACCCCCAGGGGGCGCGTCTGTCCTTTATCTATATATTCGATGTGTTGCGTACAATAAACGTCTTTTTGACGGTGGTGCTGCCGTGCTTCTTACATCTTTCGCAAACACCACAATAGTGGTACATGGCTGTAAACTAGACATACGTATTGTCTGGCTTTCTTTTGCATTTATCTATGCTAGTGTCATTTTCTCAGTAGCCTTTTGGGACAAAAGATGCCAAAAAAAAAACAATAATTACTGGCGTTTCTAGAAAGGCTACCCTTAGTCTGTGTAGTGAAGCAATTCCAAGGAGTGGAAATGCCATTATTGATAGCAGCATGCTTGCAAATATTGGCGGCTCTCTCACGGGAAACACTGCATTTGATCGGTCTGTTCATTTGCCCTGTTTGATCTCTTTTGCTCTGTATATATTGCTCAGTAGCGAGTCTGTTGTCTTTCTGTCAGTAATCTATAGCAGGAAAGCATGCATGTAATTCTGAATTTTCCTGTTAACGCTGTTGTGCTGCCATTGCAGTTCTCGCCTCCTTCAGTGCTTACCTTATGTCTTTGTCATCACCATTGCTGTTCTTGTGTTCACTTAAGGCAGGGCTGAGCATTCTTACATGGGTATGGATGTGCACACATAAAGAGTGTATCAGTGCCACTGACAGAGAGTTGTGCTAGCCCCCCTCCCCTTGAAAGTCAAATGAAGGGTTTTTTTTTTACCGAGGAACAATTATAAAAATTATAAAAATGAGAAGCAGCGATGGCGTAGTTGTTAGAGCATCCGCCTTGCATGCAAAAGGTCCGTGGTTCAAATCCCAGTGCCGCGCAGCTCCCAACCGGATAAAGAAAAATCCGCGTGGAGATGGAACTGCATTACGAGGCCTGGGGTGCGGCCTCACCGGTAACCACCGTGGGAACGCACTCCCTCACCAGAGAAGGATTGGCCACCCTGGTGCAGTATCTGGCCACTACCTCCCACATGCATACGTCAAATAACTCACGGCCCTCAGTCCCCAGCAGCTGCGAAGCAACTGACCACGGCGGCGGTCAGATCTGCAACGCAGCAGAGGGTGCTAAGAATTTCTGGATCCGGACAGGCCGCCATTCGAACCTGAACTTAACAACGTTTAACGCTAGAACCTTATATAGTGAGGGAAGTCTAGCTGTACTGTTCGAGGAGCTGGAGGGTGTTAAATGGGATATAATAGGGCTCAGTGAGGTTAGGAGGACAGATGAGGCCTATACGGTGCTACAGAATGGACATGTCGTTTGCTATCTGGGCTTGGCTGACAGAAGAGAACTGGGAGTGGGGTTCCTAATTCACAGATACATAGCTGGCAACATAGAGGAATACTATAGCATTAATGAAAGGGTGGTAGGTATTGTAATTAAACTGAATAAGAGATACAAGATGAAGGTGGTACAGGCTTAGGTGCCTACATCCAGCCATGATGACGCTTCAGTTGAAAGCTTCTATGAAGACATGGAATCGGCAATGAGTAAGGTAAAAACACAGTATACTATACTGATGGGAGACTTTAATGCAAAGGTAGGGAAGAAGCAGGCAGGAGACCAGGCAGTAGGAGATTATGGCATCGGTACTAGAAATGCCAGAGGAGAGCTACTAGTAGAATTCGCAGAACGCAATAACTTACGAATTTTGAATACCTTCTACCGAAAACGAGGAAACCGCAAGTGGACATGGAGGAGCCCTAATGGCGAAAATAAGAACGAAATAGACTTTATAATGAGTGCACACCCAGGCATCATGCAGGACATGGAAGTGGTTGGCAAGGTACGATGCAGTGACCATAGAATGGTACGGTCTCGAATTCACCTAGATTTGAGGAAGGAACGACCGAAACTGATACGCAAGAAGCCAATCAATGAGCTAGCACTGAGAGGGAAAGTACAGGAATTCAGAGTCTCGCTTCAGAACAGGTACTCGACTCTTAGTGAGGAGATCAACCTTAGCATAGATACAATAAATGATAATCTGACGAGTATCATTACGGAGTGTGCAGTGGAAGTTGGAGGCAAGGTAGTTAGACAAGACACTGGCAAGCTTTCCCAGGAAACGAAGAATCTCATTAAGAAGCGTGAAATCATGAAAGTCTCAAGTACAATAGACAAAATAGAACTGGCAAAGCTTTCGAAGCTGATTAATAGGCATAAGGTATCCGATCTAAGAAGGTATAACATAGAGAGAATTGAACACGCTCTGAAAAACGGAGGAAGCGTCAAAGCAGTGAAGAGGAAACTTGGGATAGGCAAAAATCGGATGTATGCACTAAGGGACAAAGAAGGCAAAATAACTACCAATATGAATAGGATAGTTAAAATAGCGGAGGAGTTTTACAGAGATCTGTACAGTAGCCGGGACAACCACAATTTATTACTATAAGAACTAGCAATAACCCAGATGACACCCCACCAGTAATGATAGAAGAAGTCAGAAAAGCTTTGGAGAGCATGCAAAGAGACAAAGCTGCTGGTGATGATCAGATAACATCAGATCTGCTGAAAGATGGAGGACAAATTGTGTTAGAAAAACTAGCAACAATGTTTACGAGGTGTCTCTCACAGGAAGGGTACCAGAGTCTTGAAAGAACGCTAACATCATCTTAATACATAAGAAAGTAGATGACAAGGACTTGAAGAATTACAGGCCGATTAGCTTGCTCTCTGTAGTATACAAGCTATTTAAAAGGTAATTGCTAACAGAGTAAAGAAAACATTAGAATTCATTCAACCAAAGTAACAAGCAGGATTTCGAACAGGCTACTCAACCATCGACCGCATTCATACTATCAATCAGGTAATAGAGAAATGCTCAGAATATAACGAACCACTATACATAGCCTTCATAGATTACGAGAAGGCATTTGATTCAGTAGAAATATCAGCCGTCATGCAGACACTGAGGAATCAGGGCGTCGATGCAGTATATATAAACATCCTGGAAGAAATCTACAGGGGATCAACTGCTACCATAGTAGCAGCTGAAATATCCCGCAAGATAATATTTAGTTATCGGATTCGCGGGTCAGTAGTCCAGAACCATCAGAGTGCCTGGAGAAGAAACAAGCAATCCGTGTATACACGGACGGTGGCGGCCGAGCCCTCGTTCTTTATTTGACGTAATGCCCCGATTAGTGCGATGACTTCAGTGCATCACGCGTTTGTGGCGTAGTCAATACGGTATACCGTCCTACCAACGTGATTTGCTCACTCAGGCCCCGCACGACGAATGAACACGACTTACAGCTAGTCTTCTCCGATCAGCAGTGCAGTCCTAGACGATTTCTCGCTCTTTTTGCCTTCGGATGAATAAGGAATACCTTGTGACTATTTCGTTTTCTTGAGGGTTGAAATGGTCTTATAGGCATTTCACAAGGTCGCCATGCGTCAGAGTTGGTGGGAACCCCCCTGTGGTGCCCTTGCCAAATCCTGATGACGCTGTCGCTCAATGATAAAACTCGGTGCTTATCCGCGTCGGTAATTGATTTATATGTGGGGTTTAACGTCCCCAAACCACCATATGATTGTGAGAGACGCCGTTGTGGAGGGCTCCGGAGATTTAGACCACCTGGGGTTCTTTAACGTGCCCCTAAATCGGAGCACACGGGCCTACAACATTTCTGCCTCCATCGGAAATGCAGCCGCTGCAGCCGGGATTTCATCCCGTGAGCTGCGGGTCAGCAGCCAAGTACCTTAGCCACTAGACCACCGCGGCGGGGCTATCTGCATCAGTAAACTCGTTTCCCGTCAGGCTTGTTTGTCGGAACGGCCCCACCCGGCTCTCCAGCGCCTTCTGTGCCGACCGCGGCGGTTGCGCACGGACCTGCCGGCGGCAACAAAGGGTCAGAATGGTGGAGCGCGGGCACAAGGACAAGAGGTCAGCGAATCTTACCGCCCGACCTATGCTCGGACTCTGAATCTGAGATTGGAAGTGAAGACTCCGCGTTCTGCGAGGTTGTCTCCACTGGAATTCCTCCCCTCACACACATTAGAGGTGATACGACAATGGTGGCAACAAACACAGTTCCAGACAATGAGATGGACCACTACGCCTGCCCTGAATGCAACAGATACTTCAAGTCGAAATTGCCCTAAGCCAACATAGACGCCATGCACATATCAAGGCTTATAATGCTGCCATAGATATTGAGCGATCCAAACCAAGATGGACAAAGGAGGAAGGGTGCCTTCTAGCAGTCTGTAGAGTCCAACTCCAAAAAGAGAGTGTTCAAAGTATCAACCAGCGATTGGCGAGCAGAATTCCGACAAGAACTTCCGACGGCATCAAGTCCCACAGCCGGCAAGTGTGCTACCGGAATCTGGTGAAAGAACTGCAAAGTAGGAGAGATGGTGACAATCAAAGCCAAGTCGTTTGTGGTTCTTCATCAATGTATATACAGGCTCAAGAGGACACAAGTGCTTCGTGCAACACTGTATCTTCACAGGTGGACCCCCCTCCCTTGTATCTTCACAGATGGACCCCCTCCCCCAACTGCTACATGTGATGAGCTGTAAACCTTGGGGGAGAAACAGCCACCTCGTTCCTTTTAAGCTTTCAGACTATAAGAATTAACACAGAGGTTCCTGGATGGATAGAACGTTGCAATGACCCTCAAAGCTTACCTGCTAGATGTCTTCACTACAAATAGGAGGGTGCAGAGCGGTCGCACGCTAGCTATTACTGATGAAAGCCATCGTAAAATAAAGAAGAGAGTGTGCACAATGCCAAAACCTCTTCAGAAAAAATCGCTCGTTTTGTATTCGAAACATCCTGGATAAAGCCGGGCCATCGTCTGATGAAGCCGGGATATGTACGCCTGTGCTATGCTTCTTTTATGGGTTCTTCTGAACCCCCTGATCCTCCAGAGAACTCTGTCATTATTATTGTGTAATGCCCGGACCATTTTAATTCCAAAAATGCCTGGCGCTTCCTCGGCTGCATTGCATCGCCCAATCAATGTCTCCCACCTTTTAACGAGGCTGTTGCATAAGATTTTTATGCATTTGCCTAATGTCAGTGAATAAACTCGACTATCGTCAGAGAGCCTTCATTCAGAGCCTGGGACTAATGTGCCTAAGAACTTCAATTCCTTACATGAAAACCAACCGTGTCAAGCGACTGCTCTACAGTGATCATTATCAATGCACGGCTGCGGCACCAAGGATTTCATTTGGAAGGCCTTAAGACAGGCAGAGGACTTAACCCCATTTGGAGGCGACGTCATTGGTTCTGTGGCAGCTGCCCGCAAGTACTGGACGAGGAACCTGCATTCAAGTTTTGATGGCAGGCCGCTGTCCCAATGTCCCACTGCCCCGGGTCCAATGGCTTGGATTGGCGAGGGGACAACGTTTCTGAAAGGAAGAGAGTTCATTGACCTAGCCAAGTTTCACATCGCCACAATCTCCAATCTCATCCAGTTTTAACGTGGCCAGAACACCTCAAAACGCAGTCGCGTCTGCATCTGATCAACAGTATCTTACAAACAGTCACAAAATTTCCGTACCTGTGCCACAGGAAGCGTCCCGAGTCTCACGCCAGCCTTGTCGCAAAAGCTTCATGTCCCGGATTCAATTCAGACCCTCTATAGTTAGAAATCTTCATGCGCTACAATGCAAGCCCAACGCGTCTCATGGTAAGGAACACGAAAATCGCACAAATCGCCTGCAAAAAGCAATACAGTGGTGGCTGGCGTTGGCTACGAGACGCTTTGAGCCACTTCAGTTGAACTTCCGCGGGAAGTGCCATGACAATTACGAGTATATAATTGAGCGACAGAAACTCCTTCGAACTGCATGCATACCAACTGAAGTACTTCAAGATGCCAATAAAGAAACACCGGATTTGTCTGGAACCAATAAGAAAAACCCGCTCCATTAGCTTAATAAGGTATTGTACGCAAACATAACCCGATGTCCCTTATTCCTTCACCGAAGACTTGGTAACCGTATGCTTAGCAGGCAAGCCATCAAAGCCGTGTATTTAGTCACCCGCAATGCTGACGTTTAAACCATGCACGCAGGCATGCTTGGTTCGCCGAATCACTTTTAAAAATTCAATCGTAGCTCATACGCACTACGAAAATTACCAGATATGGTTACTAAGCAAAGAAAAAAAAAGACACCAGTAAGTAGGCACAGAGAAATAAAGGTTATTTGATGTTCTCCGCGAGAATATCGCTCAGTAGAAATCAGTCCGTGATTTCATTATCGCGGGCCAGTATGCACAAGTAACGCACCACCGCGCTCAATCAAGAACGTCCACACATTTCTTATTCTTCATCGTCTTGTTCTTCATCGTCTTGTTCTTCTCCTGCTTCTATCGTTCTGTTTCTATTTTCCTTCATCATGACCTCCATGTTCATCATCATTAACAAACGCTATCTTCTTCATCATCGTTGTTGTTCACTTCCAGTATCAGCAAGTATATTAGGGCCAAAAAAACCTACATCACCAACCACCGAGGTGGGCGAGTGGCTTGGGCATTGCGCTGCTCGACCCCATTTGGAGGGCTAAAACCCGGCCTCGGGGGCTGTATACATGTGGAGGATGTATACAAAAATGCCCGTTGTTATGCCCTGTAGTCCTCCATGGCAGGGCATTGTTAAGTTTGACTCGTTAAGTTTCTGTTTGAGGGGTTGGGGGATTTTTTTCGCGGTCTTTTTACTGTACATCCCACTACTCTTCAGCTGAGCTGCCATATGGCCCTGGTTGTTGCCCCATTCAATTGAAAAAGGAGGAACGGTTTCGTTTGGCGAACTGTTCTCAAACAATAAACCTAATATAAAGACATGTCGCAAATGTGCGAAGGTTCAAATTCTACCTTAATTTCAGCAGGGTAATGCGACTCTGGAGCCGATGGAATTTAGAGGGAGATGTGGACAAGGTGAGTTCCCAACATAAACAAGAACCAAATATGAGACCAGCGGGCGCCTTACGTGACAAAATCTCAAGAGAACCATCCGGGTGAATGAGGAAACCTTTTTGACGTTGTGAGGCATGGCCTTCAACGCGGTGAGCTCTTCAAGTCCTGTGAAACGCGAAGCGAAACGCCGGACTTCAAAACCGTCACAGAGCTAGGCTGCAAGGGGAACGACTCTGAGTGCTTTCCGATGGCTGTGAGGTACAAGACAGACCATAGAACTAAGCAACTCAACACGTCGAGAAGTCAAACGTCGTTTTGGTACGTTGTTTCTCAATGTGCGCACTGTGTATTATCATACATGTGCAAAGTGGAAGGAATATACCTCATACGCCCTACGAAAATTACCAGATATAGGTATTAAGCCAAAAAAAAAAGCCGACACCCATAAGTAGGTACCGAGAATAAAAAGTTTATTAGATATTCCCCACGAGAATATCTGCCAGGGGAAACCTTATAGTGCGGTATCCCATCGAAGTGCCCCGGATGCACAGGTAACAACCCCGTGCTCAAGAGCGCCACCACATTTATTACTCTTCTTCATCTTTTTCCTTCTTCATCATGACCTACATCATCATCATTGACAAAATTTATCACGTTCATCGTCGTCGTCGTGTATATTTAGTACCAGCAAGTACACAGGACGAAAAGACCATACATCACCAACCACCAAAATCGCCGAGTGGCTTGGGCTTCGCACTGCTCGACCCCATTTGGCGGGCTAAAACTCGGCCTCGAGGCCTGTATACAGGTGGAGGCTGTATACGAAAATGCCCGTTGTTACGCCCTATAGTCCTCCATGACAGGGCATTGTTGAGTTTGACTTGTTAAGTTTCCGTTTGAGGGGTTGGGATATATTAATTTTGTTTTTCTTTGTGGCCTTTTTACCATACATGCCCCTACAATTATCTAGCTGAACTGGCCATATGATGAAGCAGGGAAGCAGTTTCTGAAGGGGTTGTTCGAAATTACTGACGAACAGGCCGGAAGTGCGCGCATTTGGCAATGAAACGTTCTATTGGGTCGACTCTGCCGCCATCCTAGTAGGTCCTCGCTGTCCTTGAGGTTTCCTCCGGTGCTTCCTGAGGCCTGAGCGTCCAGTTTCAATTCGGGATCTGCCCCCGCTGCTATTTCAAGGGCACCTTCGTGCTTCCTCCTGTGGGGGAGCGGCCGGATCGGGCGGTGCTGTTAGGCCTATTAACCTAATGTCTTTTTCTCTCCCGGCCAGGCATATTCTGCCTGGTCGGCTTCCCTTCCTAACAGTGATTTGCCAATCGATCTATTTTTGCGCAGTGGTCTGAGAGCGTTCCTGTGGCCCTAGTTCCAACCAACGGCGAGTCTATTCGCATAAAAAATCCGAAACTAATTCAGGAAGAACTCCGGAAGATTGATTGTTTGATTAATATGTGGTGTTTAACGTCCCAAAACCACCATATGATTATGAGAGACGCCATAGTGGAGGGCTCCGGAAATTTCGACCACCTCGGGTTCTTTAACGTGCACCCAAATCTGAGCACACGGGCCTACAACATTTCCGCCTCCATCGGAAATGCAGCCGCCGTAGCCAGGATTCGATCCCGCGACCCGCGGGTCAGCAGCCGAGTACCTTAGCCACTAGACCACCGCGGCGGGGCTTCGGAAGATTTCCGATTATTACCAAATGATTACTGAGCTACGTCAATTTGAACGTGGAGGCATCCTGCGCTGCTCGCCGGACCAGGCCTGCATCACAGATCTTTTAAAATGCACAACGTTTGCCTCAAATCCGGTGAGCTGTTTCGTACTTGTCCATTCGGCCTGTGTGAAGGGACTGGTTCGAGGAGTGGACTTGAGCCTTACACCACTCGAAATACTTGAAATGTTTGCGGCCGCAGGAGCAGTCTATGTATTTCGATGCTCGCGAAACGTTGAGAACAAAAAGGTCCCCACAGAATCAGTGATTGTGACTTTTGCCGGCACGGCTCGACCGACCGAAATTAAGCCATGGCTACTAATGTATCGTGTAGATGCACTATCCCCTCCTCCACTGCAGTGAAAAAAATGCTGGAGGTATGGGCATACCATCATGGGATGTAGATCGGATGTGAAATGTCGCACAAGTACTGACCAAGATAAACCGAGAAATGTTTAACCGAAGAGGTGAGATGCTGTCTATGCAGAAGAAATCACGCGGCTGACGATGAAAGTTGCCCCATGAGGACATGTGAGTTGCAACTTCTAGAGATCATCGAACTACGATGCTCCCGGCGTGAGGCCCGATCTATTCTTTCTGAGCGCTCACGTGGCTATGCCTCCGTTGCCAACCAAGCAAACCAGATGCTTGAGTCTTCGTTGCCTGATTTATTAACATCAACGCTGGAAATGGCCATGACGAAACTTATGGAATCTCTATTCGTGAGCCTAACGGAGTCATTGGCACAAATAGTGAGCACTCAGTTGAATCAAATATTGCAGGGAGGTAACCAACCTACCGTGCCTCCTTCTCTACCTTCACCAGTTAAGGTTACTGATATTCCATCGGAACCAGGCCCTTCGAAGTCAAAGCCAGACACGCCGAACACTGGCCATAGAATAATTATGTCTCTTGTACAGGACCTAGATTGGAGCTCGGACTTCGATTCTCATGTCTCACGACCAGAACAAATGGACTTTGACTCAAGAAATATGAAACGATGTACTTCTCCTGAGGCACAACGCTCCTCAATTAGTCTTGAATCAAGAAATAAGAGATATCAGAAGGAAAACCCATCAAAAAAGGATTCTTTAAAGGATAGCATCTTAGAGAAAGCAGTGGGTTCTGCTGGTATCTTTTCAAAATAGGGAATTTGAAAGGACTACAGTGGAATCGCCGCTCCATTTTTTCAGCAGCCACGGACTTACTTCAACATAGCGATAAATTATTCCCCTGATATTGTTGCTTTACAAGAAACTTGGCCTGCAGAAAATAAGTATTTTAGGATTAAAAATAACCGCACATTTCGTCTAGACCGCCCAACTCAGGGTGGTGGTTTGGCAATATTTATCTCATCTAAAATTGCCCATAGAGCTAAAATTATTTATCAGGCATTGACTTCAGAAAGCGAGCTTTTAGCATTAACCATTACTATTCCTGGGTCCCTCTCATTCTCATTTATTAATGCTTATTTTCCTGCGGGTGTTCTAAATTCTTCCATCCTAGATACTGCAGTTCACTATTGCCAAAAAGATATTGTATTAGAAGGTGACTTCAATTCTCATCATATTTAGTAGGGTTTTAAAATAAATCTGAATGGCAAACCTTTATGGGATTGGGTGAACAAGAATAACTTTATATGCATAAACACAAAAACTCCTACTTTTATGTGTAATCATTCCTCCTCGGTACTCGATCTAACTTTTTCTAACGCTAACCTCTTCATCTTATCATAGTCTGCGATTAACTCGGGAACAAGTAGTGACCATATGCCAATATTGTTCGAGGTGGATGTCCAATAACCTCCAAGAATAGATCTGCCGTAACACTTGTAAACTTTAATACTTTGGAGAAATCGTTACGAGGGACTTCATCAAACCAAACGAATGATGCAGAACTAGACGCCATCAGAATTAGCGAAATTTTAAAAGAGTCATTAAATAAATTAAAATTCACCATTGAAAGCTCTAAACCGTCTACCAACCCTTGGTGGAATGCGGACTGTTCGCGGGCTTATAGACTAAGAACGGCTGCATGGAAAAAATTAATCTTCAACCAGTGTCCCAGGAACTGGAATGATTATAAGTATGCGGCGGCTATTTTTAAGAGAACCATTGCTAATGCGAAGGACAAATTTAACGACTGATGTGAGTTCCTGTAAAAGCCGGTCTATAGAAAAGCACTTTTTCGCTTTCTGAGAACTAAGAAAGTTCTTCCGGTACAAAGAAATATAGAATCTGTAGTATCATCACCAGTTGAACTGAAGGCCCTTCTATAAGATATAGGTCAGGGCCTAGAAAGTCCCTTTACGAGACTTCTCTCATACCAAGCCCAGTCCCCCCATAGGGCTGAGGATTTTGAAGACGTTACGCCTACAGAATTAGCAAACGTAGTCAGAACACTACCCCATTCTGCTCCTGGTCCTGATGACATGACGACATTGGTGATAAAATCAGTACATAAAATATATCCACTTGGCCTACTCAAAATTATTAATCATTCACTTAGAAGCTCTTGGATGCCAGCTGATTGGAGAATGACAAAAGTGATTCCATTATTAAAAAGCAAGGCGCTGGGTTTACCTTAGATAATATCAGGCCCATTACACTTACATCGAACCTAGTAAAACTCGTTGAAAGAATTTTATATAGACGTATAGATCGATGGATGTCAGAAAAGCTGACACTGAGCCCATGTCAAATTGAATTCAGGCGTGGTTGCTCCATTTGGTGTGCGCACGTGGATCTCGAAAGCAGAATTCAACTTGCTCGATATCAGAAACAATACTCCGCTTTGGTAACCTTAGATATCACAAAAGCCTATGATAGCGTGGAGCATGTTAAATTGCTGGATTCACTTCAGAATTTAGGACTGCCTCAATACTTTTTGGCCTGAATCCATGCTTTCTTAGGTGATAGAGAATTTTACTGCTCGCAGTCTGGTGTTAACTCTTCAATATACAGGCAAACGATAGGTATACTGCAAGGGACAGTACTATCACCCTTATTATTTAATGCACTACTATGTACCATTCCCATACAGCAAGATGTACAGGTCTATGCGTATGCCAATGATATTGCATTTTTTGCTGCGTCGGCGGACATTCATACACTGTACCTGATTCTGCAGACATACATGAATAGTCTGGAAACGTGGCTGGAGGATATCAACCTATGCCTCAATACAAACAAAAGTGCAATCATAGTTTTCGCACAAAATGCCCCAGTGCGAATTTCCCTAATGTACCGACAGGACGCCATACCTCAGGTCGAGTCAGTTAGGTACTTGGGGGTAACCTACACCGAAACACTTAACTGGAGTCCCCACATAGAAAACATGGCTGCTAAAGGAGCATGCACGTGTCGTAGGGATGCTGCGCAGGCTCAGTAATTATCGCACCGGTCTGCGTAGAGACGTGCTCGTTATGATATATTGCATGTACATTCGACCGATATCAGAATTCGGCTGTGTTTTGTTTTCTGGCGCTCTGGCCTACAAAGTTCGACCACTGATTCTGCTAGAACGCGAATCTTTACGCTTATGCCTAGGGCTACCCAAATATGTTGCCAACAATATTCTGTACGAAGAATCCCGCCTGGCTTGTCTAATCGAAAGATTCAATATTCTAACAGTACGTACATTCCTTAAAATCTATGCGTCACCTCAGCAGAGGTCACAGTATGTGTTCATTAACCAGCAGACCTCATTCGTAACCAACGGCCTAAATTAAGGTGTCCTCAAGTAATATTTACTCAGAAACTTTGGAGCCCTTAAGAGTTGACCTTTCAGAAACACTTGTGCTCAACACTGTAGATGCAATTAGGATAAAATTTGACGATATATATCCCAAGAATGCAAAAAATTTACCATATCAGTATATAAATGCCATTTTGGAAGATCATTTGGCCAATCTAGAAAGATCCAATGTGATAGCGACTGACGCTTCGGTTTATGAAGAGAAGGCTGAAGGAGGAATCGTGTCATCCTCTCTAGATTGGGCTTTCTCAATTCTATTACCCGACTTAACACCTATTTACCAAGCTGAACTACTGGCAATAGCCCTAGCATTGCCTAAAGTGCCGCAAGATCTATCGGCGGTTATTGTTCTAACAGACTGTCTCTCGGTCTGTACTTTTGTACTTTTGTAAGCTCACCAACTTTTTCGCGTACCTTAGAAACTATCTACTCGCTCATTTCTACACATGTGCGACTCATCCGACTAGTTTGGGTACCAGGCCATAGAGGTTTAGCTCTGAATGAGTATGCAGTATGAATGAGTATCCTATGATTCTAATGCGCTACGTCGATTAATTATATCTTACCAACATGTCCAACTTTATACTCTAGTCAATTACCTTTCTGGTACAACGGGCCCTTTTATGTGTTCTCCTCCTACTCCATCTATAACGGCGGCGTTGATAGCCCACACCACTTGCCGTGCGCGAAGACTTACGTTCTGTATGCAGAAGAAAATTTTTCCTGAAGAAGTTCGGATACTCTTTGGTGGTTTCACCCCTTCCGTCGGACATGGCATAAGAGTGCGCAAGAGCAAGATTCTGAGGACTGAGTTCAGAAGGCAAGTGCGACTGCTTTGGCAGTGGTTTTCGCTTGAAATTCTGAATAGCAGAGATGATGCCAAGCGAAGAAGACAGCTTCATGAACTTCAGCGCGCTATTCATCAAACTACAGAGGCCGTTTGGGTCTGTGATCTGGCTCGTCTGCGAAGTCAGGCTAGATCGGCACAAAGACGGGATGAAAAAGGCATGAGTAACGTTCACAGGCTGGAGCCGTTACAGCTGCCTCCGGAAGTGTCGGAAACCCTGTCACTAGGACCGAAGTTTGCGGTAGAGCCTAGGCTTTCCGCACCTGAAAGGCTCTCCTTGGTCCGCCAAATTTCTGGAAAGGCAACCGACTCGGAACATGACTGGTGTGTGTCAGCAGGTGTTGATGTGCTCCTTCGTTCGAAGCAACACTCTTCCAGGTTGCCACTGAGAAAAGTGGAGGCCTACCTTAGGAACAACGCCCTCGCCGTACTTCCAGCAGACAAGGAAGGAGGGTTTGCCGTTCTTTCTTACAAGCTTTTCAGTTCTAAAGCAAGCGAAGCTGTTTCATCTGTTTTCAAAAGTTATGACAATGTTGTTCTTTCTAAAGTCAAGTCTCAGGCAAACAAGATGTGTGAAAAGCTCGACCTCAGTAACTTGTTAGTGACATAGCAAATAGCAAAAAAGATTGTCTTGAGGTATTCTTCAGTGCGAAAACACATAAGCCTGAAAAACCATTTCGTGTTATCGTTTCAGAAAATGGCACGTAGCAAAAAAAATGTTGCGTTGTTTTTAAAAAGTAAGCTTGGTCTATTAAGGCGGCGGTCTCACTCCGGCGGCACGAGCACATCGTTTTTGTCACTTTTCCAACTGACGTGGCGGCTGTTCTTCTTGTCTTATATAGTTGGTTTATGTGTCATTGAAAAGCTTAATTTTTTTACATTTTAAACATATCTATTAAAAATAAGTAAACTTTTAGCATTTGGGTAGGGAGAGCCAAGAATAAGCGCTAGTTACATGGTTTGGTCTGACTGTGTGTCAGCAGTGACCATTTTCTGAAAAATCTGCTGCAGTTACAGCACTGTTCTTTGCGCAGAACATTTAAGACATATTTATCTATTTCCTCAACGTAGCAAATTATTCTAGCACTTTTACTGTATTGCTGATTAGCTTTTGAAAAGAGCCAAATTTAGTGAATGTCGATGCGAACTATCCGGCACCCATTCGCTAGAGAAAATTCATTTTCTGGGTGTATATAGAGGATGTCATTTTCCGTTTGAGTGCTCAATTTTATTTATGTACGCCCGCTCACTTTTTAATTATATTGATCTAAATTGGGCAATATTCTCATTAGATAGCCTACCGTGGCCCATTTTTGCGGAGAACTACTGAAGTTCGTTTGCTGAATTTGCACGTAGATAAACTAGAACCCCTGATCTATTTCCTCAACGTAGCGTTTTCCAATAAAGTAAGCAGAAATGCGAAACAAAGCTCGCGAATTGTCTTAATTTATCGTGCCGTAAACATCAACAAAGTCGTTGTTATCTTGAAATAGCAATGAAATCTAAGCATGCATAGCCTAAACTATAACAGTTACGGTCTCCTGGTATACTTATGCACACGAATCGCACACAACAGCTGCAGGAATATTGAGAAATCTACATTATTCCTATCACTACAACGAAAATCTTCCCCTAGCGCCACCTAAACAAAAATAAGGAAAGCGCTGAATTTGAAGGTTCCCTGTCTCCCCGAATACGGCGTGCAAAAAGCATTTTGCCTCAGGAGGAAACGTCTTTTCTAACTTCAAACCATGCACCGTCATCTGTAAGCCTTCCTCCCCTCAGAGTCTCATAAGGCTGCGCGGTACCGCGGGAGAGCGTGAAAACAGGTCGGCAGTATCCTCCGAGAGGGTGGGGTGAGCGTCTTTACGGGAAAAGAAAGGCCGAATTCATGGAAAGTCCCTCTTTTATGTGTGCACGTCTTTGTCACCCTCCTCACCCCCCACGGACTAAAGCGAAAAGCGAGGGCTGTGCGACGACAGTCAGAAAAAGCAGAAAAACGAACGACAAACGAGCGATACGAGCGAACTGAGCAGACGTGCGTGAGTAAGGTATTTGTGAATATCTTTTTTTTTTTACCGTGAAATATACGGAGCTTCAGACGTGCTGCGCTTGTTCGTATGAACCCATCACAACAAACAGCACAAACACGAAACGAGGCACACCTACAGGAATGAGATGAAGTCTGTTTTGTACTTTCTGCGTGTTTATTTCATTTATTTACTTTGGGGAAAACTACGGTGCGGCAGGAGTTGAGGACGCGTGTTCGCTTTCCGCCTTTATATACGACAAGCGCACATTTCCATAGCGCCGAAATGCGCGAACACCAATGTTCTGGAGTACCCCATGACGGCGTTCCTCATAATCACTGCAAACTCGCTCTAAGGGGACGCGGGCGCTTGCAAACTCTTCTCTCGAAGTCAGCTGTGAATATCCGTCATCGGTTTCAATAAACCACAAAACCGAGCAATATTTATTCCGTTGCTCACTGCATAAACTGGCTAAAATCATGCTACTGCCTGAAAATCTTGCAGATTTTTCAGCCAGTAACAACGAAGCGAAGTGGCATGAAATTTGCTGAATGCACGGCGTGGTGTAAGAAAGTACTTCGGTGCGGGGACAGCAATGAGGCACCAGGGCTCTTGTTTTTTTCTGCTTTGAAGCACCCGCGACAAGTGAGGTCCTTCAGGGAGGCAGAAAGGCGGATAACTTTTGACTATGCTCCCACTGAGCAGGTCTGGTGGGGGAGCGGCAGTGGTGAAGCCCATCTACATTTCCTATGCACTGAAAACTTGTTGGTTTTCTTCGGTGCCAGTGTACAACACCATGCGACAAGGCACCCTGCCGACGCTTTCGCCTGAAGGAGAGAGAGAGAGAGAAAGGAAAAGGAAAGGCTTATATGATACCCTACACGGGGACGGGGAAGGGGAGAAAAACAATAGAGAAAAATGTCAAGGCCATGCGGCACCTGCTGACAATTCGTCATTAGGAAGTCTGCTGTGCGGAGAACTGTCAATGTGTCAAGATAGCAGCTCCTTGACTCGTTAGCGTGAGTCATAAGGCTGACGAGTAGAAATAGCCGATCTTGGACTTACGCCTAGTAGCTCGAAAAGAACAGAAACGTTTCTGAAAGGGATAAGTTTATAAGAAAGTGTGGTGACATCGGTGTGCATAAAACACGTTTACATGAGTGCGAAACATGCGCTTCGCATTCATGTAAGCAATGGAAGGCGCATTGCACTAATGCGTAGGAAATGGGCAGTTTTGCGAGTGCCGGTCCATTCACGGGCCGTAAATCACGATGAGGGGAATGGTGGCCCCCTGTTGTGCGAACTTCGTGCGTCCCTCTTTCGCTATAAGGAATTTATTAATATTAGCTCAAGAAAACAAAAAACGTACGTTCGAGAAAGAAGTGGGACGAAGCAGAAATGTCGGGAGCTGAGATATTCCTGCCTCCTGCCACTCCTTTCTCAAGTCATTGTTATTTTGCTCGCGCTAATATGTACCTATTTATATAGTGGTTGATGACGCAGAAAATTGTGCGAATTTCTGTTTCCCGTGCTCGAGGCACGACTAAGCTAATGAGTTATTTTTTTTAGTTCTTTTACATAAACCAACTCGCCCAGCTACAAGTCACTGTAATCTGATACTCGCTCGCTGTAATCAGACACCACATGGTAGCTGCGGCGTACAGAAGACGAGAGGTCCTGCAAACGGCGTCGCATCACCTTTCCGAAACGCGCTTGCAAAGTCGATGGGCTACTCTGGCATTCGTGTAAAATTGATTACAGCCTGACAGCTCGAAGCAACTGCCAGTCAGTTGGCTGCCAGCTGGGGCGACTAACTTCATTCAACAAGAGGCCGGCACGCCGTCTCCACGGTTGTTGGGAGTGGGGTCCAGTTCCTCTTTCCTCGATAAGAAAGCACGTTTGCATATAGCCGGGCGTCGACAGTTTGCCGTAAGCCGGCACGACAACTGGCGCATCACGACCATGTAAACGGGGGTAATGCGCTAGAAAGACGTATCCCACAAATGCGCCAGGCAGGTCTGGATTTCGAGGGGTAAGTCGACCCAGAGTACTTTTCACGACAAAGGAACGCCGACCACTCGTCGTGTTGGCCTTGTGTGCACTTCTCGCACACTACAAGACATCTGCGAGAACAGAAAGCAAGAGCTTCTCGGGACTAAAGTCCACTAAATTTTTCTCTTTTACCTAAGTAACGACAACTGCCTCCTCTCCCGACCCTCTCTCACACACAGCCGGTGGCCGCCACCATGTGCTTCCTAACTAGGAAGACTTCCAAAGCCACGTATGTATAAGTAAATTAGCCACGCGCCTATCAGTGAACATTGTGCGAACGCGACGCGCCTTTCCCCTCCAGCTAGTCCCCCGTCAATAGTGAGCGAGGAACGCGTTTTACCAGGTACCAAGAAGGGGTGCCCGAGGCGACACCACTAACATCTGAATAGTCTAGATGGCCTCGCACGAGGGCAGGAGATGTGGAATAACAGCCACTATGCTAGCCTGAATGTGCGAGGCAGCATGACGAGGGGGGAGGCGGACTGAGTGAGGATAAGGACGGACACAAAAATGCGTGCTCAGCACGGAAGGCGACAGTGCTGTAGTAGCGTGAGACACTAGAGATAGAACGCATTTCTGCCGCATCCTCTGGTGTCCACTGCTCGCGTAGAGGGCTTCTTTAGAGTTTGCTTAGCGTGCGCTGCGAGTGCGTGTGGGAGTACCTGCAGCACAAGTGCCTTGCCGGGCTTCACATGAGTCATGACAAATCATAAGGATAGAGCTTCACGGAAGAGGAAGAGAGCCGCCATCGCGGCATGTCGAGCACGGGCAGCAGCTGCATTTTCACACCATTCAAGGTAAGACCATTTCGATTACTGTGGTTTCTTTTGATAATAAAAGCGCGCAGCTACAGCAGCAAAAAGAAAAAAAAAACATTATAGAAGCCTATTCTTGATACGGTGGCGAGCTCGTTTTGTACCCCAGACGCAATGTGGGCTCCGTAAAGGAAGGAAGGAAGCAGAAGGCAAATTGTCACGTTGTGGGCGACATTCTTTCTATGATCAGCTTTACGTTGCCAGCTACACTGCTATACTTTACTCTATTTTATGTTGGCATGTTAGTTTTGGCGGCTATATATGTACAAAGACAAATTCGTTAGAACTTCTGTTTTACGGCTTCAGGTGAACAAAACTGTCCAATGCTATATCCCGTACTTTGTCGCTGCAGCGCCTATAGGTGCGTGTACAGGACGCTGGACACGCAGTCACTCCTAGATAATGCGCGCCCGTGAGAAGAAAGTGCTAAGATCTGCGGACGTGTGGTGTCTATAAAAAACCTTGTTTCTTTGTGTATCTGAAATGTCGCTGCCGTGTATCAAAAGGCTAAGGGTAGGTGCTTCTTAGCGCTGTGACGAGAGGTCTGGGCGAATCAGGACCTACAGCACGCTGTGTGTACGTCACAACGCTCCTGCTTGCGTGTTTATCTGCTTGGGCGCCTTTTATTTGTCGTGACCTTGTGCTCCGTCTATCTTTCTGACCTGCACTTGTCCGATCGAACAGCATATTTGCGGGCGGAACATTGAGCAGTGGTGGCAAAGCCCGGCATTTTTGTCTGATGCTGCTTTTTTCGCAAGCACGCGGCGTGCTTGAGAGCTGAGCACTGTAACTGAGAAAGTGTTCTATAAAAGCTAGACTGTGCTCAAAGTAAAAAAAAAGATGCGAGATGCACCCAATCAAATGATTCTGTACACACGAGCGCTTATCCCACAGCGCATGGACACGCGCGCACACAGCGTGTCACATGCCCTATCCGCCCAACCATCCTCTCAAAACGCTATGACGCACTTGTCAATCCGTAATGGTTCATATTTTATCCCGGCCACCCTTTTCTACCGTAAATATGCTTTTTTGGAAACAAAACTATTTATATTTATATATTGATATATTGATTGATTGATTGATTGATTGATTAGGTTCAAGGAAGGCAGCCCAAACACCTGTATCATCTATCTTGCCTTTTATCGACATTCAAGCAACCCATAGTAGACGACTGTCGGAAGAAATTCTTTTCAGTAATTATTCCGACTGAGAAAAGGACTCGCCCTTTTATTTTGAGTTTTGCATCGGTCCCTCACCACACCAGCTTATTATTCATGCCAGCTTTGGAAGTGTAGTTGCTACGATCCCTGTGCATCTGGTGCTAGCTCACTAACCACATGATGTACTTTCCTGTAAAATTTTCAGGAAAGCGAATTCGCCGGAGAGCAACAGAGAGCAACGCCAAAGCGCCGCCTGTACGCCATGCTTGGACGACAGTGGTTTTGCCAGAGAGGATGACGCAACGTCTGAATACTGGGACAATTTCGGCATCGTCGAGGAGTCGCTGCCGGGCCTGAGTCTGGAGACAAGCGTCACAACTCAGCCAGAGGAGCCGATCATCACCGGAAGACGAGTTGTGTCGCTGGCGCATTTCGTGAACGCTGTTCGTAGTCTCGACGACCACAGCTGTCCTAAGCTGACTGGACGTTTTGCACTCGTGAAAGAACGGAGAGTGGGGCTCTGGTCGGAGCTCACTTTTACCTGCAGTGAATGTCAGGAAATCAGAAAGTTGACGACTGACCCCGTCACAGAACCAACGTCCCTCACTGACAAAGCAAACGTAGGAGTCAATGATGCTGCTGTTTGGGCATTCATGAGTATCGGATCGGGCCACTCGCAGTTCGAGGAAGCAATGGCAGTCATGGAAATTCCTGCTATGAGCAAAGGGGCTTTTCTACGCCGGGAGGAGTCTTTGGGAAAGGTAAATAAGCTGATAAATATTTATTTTCTCTTTCTGAAGACGATGAAGGATGTGCTTTATTTTTAGTAAAATTCACGTGAAGTGACAGTGGCACGTGCATGGCAAGCGTTTTGAACGGGAGTACGGCACGATGAGAATTTCTCTGCAACATTTCGTCGTATACAATGAAACGATTGATCGTGAGATGTCAGGATTACAAGTGAGCCAGTAATCGTCCTGTCTAGGAGCTCACTCCCGCATTGACGCGATTACAAAGTGCGGCATCGCTATTGTGAAAACATTTTCGACGTTGTAATCTGCTATAATTTTTGTTTTGTTGCAGTGCTGGAAAACCGTCCTTTTTGACCAAATGATAAAAGCCGGAAAAGAAGAAAAAAAACTCGCGGAAGAAGCTGGGGCTTTCTGTGAGGATGGCATAACCCCCTATATTACAGTGATTGTCGATGGTGGGTGGTCACACCGCAGTCATGGACACCGGTATTCCGCCAACTCTGGTGTCGCTGTGATTATAGGAGAACGCACGAAGAAGCTCCTCTACCTAGGAGTACGAAACAAGCTGTGCAGTACCTGTGAGCACTATTCTAGGACGGGAAAGGGCAAGAAAGACCATGTGTGCTACAAGAATTGGAACCAAAGCTCAGGGGCAATGGAGTCGGATATTATCGTTGAAGGCTTCCAGAGAAGCGTGGAAATGCATGGTGTGGAATACCGGACATTCATAGGAGACGGGGATTCGTCCGTTTTACATCAGATACTCACGAAAGTGGAGTACGGGCGCTTTGTAAAAAAGAGGGAATGTGCAAACCATGTTGTGAAATGTTACACCACTCGGCTCTATGGCATAGCCAAAGAAACAAAGGGCAGTTCAGCTTTCCTGAGTGGCCCTAGGATTAAGCGGTTAAAGAATGGTGCACGGAAGGCCATAAAGCACTACGCAAAGATTCTTAGAGATGTACAGGGTACTGCACAAAAGCAGCGTGCCCAGAAAGCCGACCTTACGCGCCAGCTTGCGGGTGACCTAATAAATGGCCCAAAACATGTTTTTGGTTGCCACGACAGTTGCAAAGACTACTTCTGTGATGGCACCAAAGGTGACAACATTTATGATGGCATGCCTAAGGTGCTACAAATGAAAATAGTTACCGCTGCCAATATAATTGCCGAAAAAGCTGACCGTCTTGTGACAGATGATACAAGTAATCTTGCCGAGGCAGTCATGGCACTGGTAGCCAAACTATCTGGTGGTAAACAGATCAACAGATGTCAAAAGGGCTCTTATGAACACCGCTGTTATGGAGCTGGGCTCAGCTTTCAGCTGGGGCCACAGTGGCACTGCATCACATCCAAGGCTGTAACCTGCAAGAGCCCCGCAGCCGTCTTGAAGCGCTACGCAAGCAAGAAGACAGCTCAGAAAGCAAACAAAGAGTCTCTCAGAAGAAAACTGTTTGAAGAAAATGGCCACCAGCAGCATAAGTGCAAGGAGTCTACAGTGAACGACTCAATGATTCATTATGGTCCGAATTGCCAGCAGCCAGACATGCCACCAGAGCAATATGCCGAGAAAGAACGGGCTGTTTTAGCAAGCCTGCAGGTGAATGAGAAACAGCAGATGGAAATTGAGAAGGCTACTCGAGGACAGGCTGATAATCCTACATGGCATTTTGAAAGAAACATGCGCCTAACGGCGTCGAATTTCTATGCAGTATGCCGAAGGAGGGAGAGGACACCGTGTGACACGCTCGTGAAGACCCTGCTCTATAAAAAAAATTTCACCAGTGCCGCTCTTGAGCATGGAAGACAACAGGAGCGTGTTGCACTCCGGTTATACGAGCAAGAAATGGAAACTGCTGTGCAACCTTGCGGATTATTTGTTTACCCAGAGTACGGATTCTTGGCGGCGTCGCCAGACGGATTGATTGCGAGCGACGGTATCGTGGAGGTGAAGTGCCCATTCACTTCGAAGAACATGGAGCCATCCGAGGCAGCTAAAAAGTACAATCAAAGGAGCCAAGTACATGAACCACCCAAATTGAGCTGCTCTCATAACTATTTCTACCAAGTGCAAGGCCAGCTGCATATCACTAAAAGAAGTTTCTGCCACTTCGTCGTCTGCACGTCGAAGGGCATCCACGTACAGCGGATCGAAAGAGATAATGACTTTTGGAAATTCAGAATGCTTCCACAACTAATCAGATTTTACAGAGACTGCATGTTACCTGAAATTGTAGATCCCCGTACTACGCGCAGCATGCCCATACGCAGACCACAGTGGAATGTGAAAGCAATTGAGTCACACCAGCAGTCTAAACGAGCTTCGATGAAGAACAAGGAGGCAAAGCACAGTGGCGACTCGGACATTTTCCACAGCCTTGAGTCGTAGGACTGCTGGGCACGTGCACTGTCAAGAAATTCACCAATTGTGACGATGCTATCTAATGGTGATTTTGAGCGCACTTTCGTGTTGTGGCAACGCCAAGTGCGTCTGTAGTTTCGGCCATCTGCAGTTGTAGCTATTTACATATTTCCACGCAAATTGCCAGTGCTCGAGCGTTACGCATACCACTTTGTGCATTGCAGGCGCCGCGAACCAAGCGAAATGCCGAGAGCCCCGTTACGACAAGCGAAGCCAGCCGCAGTGCACGTGCCAGCCCTGCACGCGCGCGAGCTGCTACCGGGGGGGGGGGGGGGGGGGGCAGCGAGCGTGACGGAGGAAGAAGGCGAGGTTAGAGGCCAGTGGCGAGTGACATCAGCAGACTCCGCGTTCGCTCTCTTTCGTACTTGTTCGCTCTACTGGTTACGCCGACGACGCCAACAGGCGCCGCCGCTCAACGCAGCGGTATGTGCGTAAGAGCTTCGCTCTAAAGAACTGCACATTAGGAGAACGACCTTGTATATATCGAATGGCAGATGCAGGCTCAGATTTGACGATAGCAAAGACTCTTTCTCGAACAAGCTATGAGGTAGCAATTCACTTCTTTGTGTCGGGTGTGTCATCAGCCATTCACGTGCGTTCTGCAGCAGCAATGACCGAGAGACATGACCACAGAAGCGCCAATAAACTTTTGTAAAAAGTTCGTGTGTGATATAGGATAACGGAAAATAATAATAAAACATACACCTTCATTCTCTGCTGTCACAAGTTCGCATCCGAAAATCGTGATTATATGTACTTTTGCTTTGTGCGATTTCACATTTCTCTGAATGTATGCGTTGTAGTTCTGCGGGCTTTTTTGTATGTGTGATGTTCAGGTGTCTTCGTGGCTGTAACCAAGTGCTGCCGACGCTCGTTTCGTACTAAATAAATTGTCACAACAACGTGTATTGACTCAATCTTGCTTACTGCATGACAGCCCTTCATTGCATAGCATATACACAACACTAAGACTCGTTGCTTGAAGATATGTTAGCCGACACAGTTATTTGAATTGACCAATCATGCATCCAAAAGCCTTATCCAGTGCGACAAGACCTTTTCTTCAACTCCTTTGCAACTATTGTATTTGTGTACTCATGTTTTTGCCTTGCATGCGCTTTACGAACTCGAAATGGGTACGACATAGAAGTAATACAAGCAGCGGCTGTGTAGAAAGATGCATGGGAGATGCACTGTACCATAAGTCTTCCCCTCCCTTGTTGCACTCCTGGGAGGTTTGTGTGAATCCGCCCCAGCTTTTATCATGAGATGTTTATAGAGCTTGAGGTAACGGCCTCGAATCTACGAGCTTGCAGTCAATAACTGATTTGGGCGAAACGATCACTCTTCATGTTATCGCCACGACCTTTACAGGAAAAAAAAAAGATGTTGAAATAGCGTACGCGAATAGAGAAGTCGTTCCTTGGACAAGGGAATAACGCACCTGGACCATTCAGGCCACGCATGTGCGAGTCTCGCTCATATGACACACAAGAGGTAATTGCTTCATTTTCGTCATAAACATAGTTTGTCGACTAGTCCGATGGTTTGCGTACGGCAACGTGATAAATAAACGCTGCATCAACCAAAACATGAATTCATACTAGCCTGCTGAAGTTTCAATTCTAATGAAATAAATTACGCTACGTATAGTGGGGAAAACTAATGATTATGCAGTCGGCACGTGTTGGGCACCGTGAGTCACAGCGGCCGCACTTCTTAGTACGCGATTTGCCTAACTACCCGTTTTTTTTTTTTTTTTTTTTTTTTTTTTGAAGTCTGGAAGCTTAGGTCATACTGGGAAGGAAGTATACATAGTCAAATATAATTTGCCTTCTCCTGTCCCACCGAACCGCATCACGCTCCAGCAACCCCAATTATTTGTAGAACGAACTGTTCCGTTGAACCTCGCATGAATACTCATAGTCCAAGTTTTGATCCCCATTGTATACATTGTTGTGACCTCTGCGATAGAGTTTTTCACTCAACCCCGCATTCCGGCACTGTATGGAACGTAGAGCAGCTGGCCAAGCAGGCTACGCAGCCTACATGAGGGATCTCTTGAAAAGCAGCGACCGCAGGGGTCAGGGGCTAGTGAGCATGGAGAGAGATGGAGGTGTCGGTGAAGGGGAGAAAAAAAAAGCCCCTGCTCAGTGCCTCATTTCTTCGAACCGTGTCAGCGCGATTTGCACCCCCTCGTCATGCAGTGTGGCGCGCCGGCACACGTGTGGCAGTTCACTTCCGAAATGTTGGCTTTCCAGTCCTGACTTGGTGGCGCCGTCTGATAATTTTTCCAGAACTACTCGCAATATGGCGACAGTAGAACCGCCACCTTAACAGTAGATGACCCATTTCTCGTGAAAAATTCCCATCAAGTTCTTGATTTCGTCCGATCCCGTTCGAATCAGCACATGTGTGGTTTTTACATTGATGTAAAAGATCTGTATTATTCGTTGCCTCACAAATCGATTCTTAGTTGTGTAGAAGAGTGCATTGACAAGCTTAGTAGCATAACATTTCAGAATAGTGCTGGTATATCGTCTAGTAGCTTTTAAAAACTTTTATCCTTTTATTTGCAATCTACTTTTATTCAATGGAACGGGAAGCCCCACCTTCAAAAGGAGGGCATTTGTATTAGATCATGTATTGCTCCAATCTTAAGTAATTAGTTTTTAGCCAAGCTCGACAGAACCGTTTCCGGTGACCTTAGTGACAACCGAATCATGCGCATCTTTAGATTTGTTGACGTCTTCCTCATTCTTCTTGACTGTGACCCCACTTTTTGTGCCCTAGATATCCTCAACTTCATCAAGGAGCGGTTTAGTCCCCTTGTTTTAACCCATGAGTTGCCTGTTAATAACACTCTCAGATTTTTAAATATCGCTCTCATTTTCCACTTAGACCACATTTGTTGGACGTACAAACCGAGGAGTAACAAACCCTTGCTTCCGTACCACTCCGCCAATACTGAGCTCGTTAAGCGAGGCATTGTAAACATGAGCTTTAGTAACACCTTACAGAAGTCTTGTCCACATCTGATGGCAGCGAGTTTCAAGGAACAAGCAGAACGACTTCTGGACGCTGGCTACCCCTCTCACGTACAGGTTTCCGTCGCGGGAATTCTGGTCAAAAAGCTTCAGTCCGTGCAGCAAGCTCTCCCTCATGTTGAGCCAGTAAGACGTCAGAAGCTTACCGTAGTGCCTTATCTGCATGGAATCTCCCACAACTTGAAGAAGGTTGGGGAGCGGGCCAATGTAAAGGTGGTGTTTTCTGCCCCGAAAAAGCTCTCATACTTGTGTATAAAAGTTGTTTCACATGCAAAACCGGGATGCTCTAAAAAGCCCTTAACACTGTTTGTCACATGCGCACAATTTGTAATCTATAAGATACCTCTTTCATGCGGTAAACACTACATAGGACAAACTGGCAGGTGTATTAATGACCGGCTCCGCGAACACGCTTGCAACGTAAAAAATGGTCGAGATGGTTTTTTGGCACTACATTGCAGCACATGTGGCTGCAAACCACTTTTTCGTGGTACGGTAATCATAGAAAAAAAAAGAAATAAAGTGACAAGGGAGATTATTGAAGCAGAAATGATTAGTAGATTAGGGCTGAACTGCGTCAGCACTCCTTCTCTCGGTCTTTGTGAAAAAGAATTGTCGTTTTTGAGATCATAAGTTTTTAGCGCATGGCAATAGAGGGTTTTTTTTCTGTTTGTCAGTTGTATTCGAATTTCGTGAGCATATATATGTACGCTCCTTGAAATAAAATTTTGTTGGAAGTAAGCGCTCCCTTCTGTCCCTTCCTGGCTGTATGGAATACTGTTTTTAAAGTTGCATGGGTGATCGCTTTGGTAATGGAGGTATTGTTGTCGATCCATTAGTTTGCGATATAGGAGTGTAGGAAGCTTGTCTTCTATCGTTATGGTAACATCAAGAAAATTTACAGTTGCTTCCGAGTAGGTGTGTGTAAAGGGTATGTTCGGATGTACATCATTGTAATTGTCGATAAAGCTGAGAAGTTCGTTCTCGCTGTGGGTCCAAACAAGAAAGATGTCTATGTATCTTCTGTATAACAGTGGTTTCAAGAAACTTTGTGCAACAAATTCCGATTCTAGCTTTCCCATAAATATATTGGCATAATTGCGTGCCATTTTGGTGCCCTACTGGTCCCACTGATATGTCCAAAATACTCTTGGTTAAATTCAAACAAATTTATCTCGAAGACGATCTTCGTCAAAGTTATGTTGGCAGAGAAATCGGGGTTGTTAGATTGTCTATGGTCTGTGTACATGTTTTGTAATGCAGCTATGCCGTCATCGTGAGGAATATTTGTATACAATGAAGAGACATCAAGAGTAACCAAGTACGAGTTTTTCGGCACACACAGAGCTGCAATGTCTCGAAGAAAATGTGTGGCGTCTTATGTACGACGCGAGGGTGTATTAAATGTGGCTTATTAGTTTGTCCACGTACCCTGATGTGGGTTCAGTTACTGTACCGATGCCTGATATTATTGATCGACCTGGGTTACCTGGTTTATGAATTTTCGGGAGGATGTAGAAGCGACTTGAACGAGGGTATGCTCCTCGCATTAGTTTGTGGTCAGTGTTGGTTATCTTTTCTGCATCCAACAATTTCTTTAGTTCTGTTGATACGATACGTTTCTATTCGTCTGTTGGATTACCTGGCAGGCGTTCGTAAAGTTTTGAGTCGTCTACTTGGTGGTATTCTTCTTGTAAGTAGTTGGTTATATTAGGGACTACAATTGCTCCTTTTTCAGTGGGTTTTATTATGTCTGTCTTAGATGTCAGATTTCCCATACTCATTTTTCCAGAAGTTATCAATTTTCATCGTTTCCTTTTCTGTCTGTGGTATTCATGTACTATATTCTTCTGTACTGCGGTGATATGAAGGTCCAGGCACTTAGCTTGATTACTGTTCGGTGTCCAATCATTCGTTTTACGACGGTGAATTGTTTCGTGGTTAGAAGGCATGTCCAAGAAATATCCGCGCAACCTTAAGCTTCTAGCGAAGTTGTCGAGGTCTCGGAGCAAATGGAATTCATCGAAAACTTTTGTGGTCGGGCAGAAGCTTCGTCCTTTAGATAGCAGTTTTTCTTCGTCAGGTGACAAACTCGTGTCCGATAAGTTTACAATCACAGTGTCACAGGGTGTGTTCATAGATGGGTGCTCGCTTGTACCGTTAGTGGTTTCCTTGGTGGTGGTGTTGTAGTGATAAGGAACTATAATAGGAAACGCCTGGTTGGGCACATGGTCTCTTTTAAGTTTATGAAGTTTAGTGGTCATGATGGCTTGGTATTTATTCTGTTCAAATTCTGTTAACCGGGTGATTTCTTTGTTCGATAAAGTGTTGTTGCGGAGAACGGGGTTGATCATAGCGACCAGTTTCTTTATCTGCTTATCACTGTGATTGAGAGCAATTTCTGTTTATTTATGAGATGCCTCAAGGAGGACATTTTTCCATGTTATTTGGTCGTGTTCGTCTAGGTTTGTAGCGGCTAGTGTGAGGGAGAGTGTCATACCCTTGATGGCTATTCAAGCACGAAGGTGCACTTGTGATGTTGATTTATGCATTTCATGTCTAATTCGTTTGTCAGCAAGTTTTCGTACCTTAAGGAAGGTGGCACTGCTACTGGGAAGTGATGAGCTAGACTTACCATTTTGAGGTCAACCTACCTTTGGGTGCGGGGATGGCACTGATGAAGTCCGCAGATTGTAGTTATCCCCGGCAGGCCTTCGTCGTTGTAGGGAGGATTTCCGCGTTGGGCTCCCGCCGAACGTGTTCCTAGGGAGTTCCGTTGCCGGGGTCCGCAATAGAGGGACGCGGCTTCGTAGTTCGGCAGGCTTCCCTTTGAGGAGTGGTGAATTGGTGCTGTCGTGTAGTGCTTTTGGTCTCGACATCCGCAATAGAGGGACGCGTGTTGGCTGTCCAGCAGACTTCCCCCCTAGTAGTGGTGCGCTGTTGATGATGGTGAGGAGGTGCTTGTGGCTCGCGGATGTCACAGTTTCGCCGATCCTCGGGAACTCATCTGTGATTTGATCAGTAACACTCTTAGAGACAGGACTTAAATCAAACAGAGAACGTGAAAACAAGAGTCACACCTTGTCCACCGATTAAACACCCTCGTTAGAGGAATAAATGAGAATCCGGGTACACTTGCAGCAATTCAATCATTAGAAAACAATAACGGCAATAATGAAAATAATAATTGAGTTCACAGCACTGCAGCTTCGAAGGGCACTGGACAACTCAAAATATTTCCAAGTGTAACTACTCTTCCTGAGTACAGCTGTCATCTGTTTCTGTTTTTACCTTACTATCCGATCAATTGTGCCAAGCATGACCTGCCCAACAGCAACCCTATGCACAATTGGGAGGCCCCTACTGCACGCATAATCCAGAAGCGGGCAAGAATTGTCATTGCACCCGCTTGCCAGCCTCTGCGGCAATAGGCGGCGCCCTTCTTTCAACGTCGAGATGTCGACGTGGCGCTGAGTAGTTAAAGGCTTAAACTTCTTAAAAAAGTTCTTTTCCCACACACCGAACCAAAAGAGCCATGCGGTGTCATCTGGTCGGGAACAATACGTTAGTGAAAGGAAGGATACACAGACCGCAGACATCGTAAAGGTGAAAAGGAGAAAAGGGAGAGAGAAGGAAGGGAAAAGAGCGCCCAGGGGAGTCCACCATATATTCCTCTTTTTTTCTTCCTTCTACTCTCTCTCCCCCTCTGATTTAGGATTGTATAAAGCTGAGCACCAAAAAAAACTGTACTCTCAATCTTGATGAAGGCCAGACTCCGGCTGAAAGTACTTGCAAAGCTACGGCTACGGCCACTCAACTATCATGCCTGCCTCTATATATATATATATATATATATATATATATATATATATATATATATATATATATATATATATATATATATACGCACGAACATACATACGCGCACGAGCGACGAACATTGCGACGCGATTGTGTGCGCATATATGTACAAACACACATGTGAAATAATACAGAATTTGCAGTTTAGTTTGTGAATTGGTAGCCGTATACGTCTTGCTCAGAAAACGAGCACATTCAAAAAATACACTTGACGCAAACGATTTCCTAAAGTGCTTGCTCATATAAACAAACCATGCTCCGTGCTTAGATAAGCCCAAATATAGATAAAAATGTACACACGATACGTAACAGTTTACTCACCAAGAATTAAGTCATCACGAGTGAATCGATAAGATCATACTTTCATACGGTAGCCGTCACCTGCTTTATAATGCGCAATATTCGGATTTGTGCCGTTCTCCATCGCCTGTCGTCTGCAACCTTCGGGAAGATATAGAACGACAGGTTACCATGTTTCCACCGCAGTGCCACGCATTTCGGCACACTTCAATGGTCATTGAACATCGCTTACTTCATTTTCGGGTTCACGCATACGGCATGGCGAAAATAAAGGAACTATGTAGCCGCTTCTCAAAGCGCGCAACGTGGTTACATATAGCTCTTTTCAAGGTCAACTGTTGGCGCCATTTTCAGACGCAGTCGCCAGGTGGCGAGCACTTTCTTGGAGTCGCACATTTGCTTTCTCTGGAAGAGTGTATATAAAAATTTCCAGACCCTGGTAATCAAGCTAACACAACTGGCACAATATTTTCCATAATTTAAAGCCTTATAGTCGGCTCCAGGTCGAAACCCTATATCTTAGTACATGATAAAATACGTTTTCAGCGATTCTTCTCTGCTTGCGACATTAATCTGCAAGCGAACACACCTGGGCGTTCAACGCCAGGCACAACAAGCGATAACACCACGCCCAACCAATAAACAGAAGCTCATGTGAGCGGCGTTTCTTTTTTTTTTACGTCATACAGCAACAACACTATCTTTATTTAGCAACTGCTTGCACTGCATGAAACGTCCAGCACACGTACGCGACCATTGCAATATACCTCAGTTGCGTAGAGGCTGGTGAAGCGGTTTTAGTTGTCCAGCCAAGTTGGATAAACATTTTGCATAAAAATTTAGTAAGCCCAGAAACACCCATAACTTGGTCACACTGTAGGTTTGCGTGCTTCAAACTCCGCTTTCACATTGCCCGCTGTGGAACGCATACCGTGTTGATCTGTTTTGTGCCCCAGGTATACTGTTATCTTTCTTGAAACAAACGTATTTTGCCACGTTTACTCACATTCGATGCTTGCGCAGAGCCTTTAGAACTTCGTTCGTTCAACTGTAGCACTCTGTTAGGGCTTTTCCAGCAACAAGTACGTCGTATAAGTAACAGGCTGTGCCAAGTATGCTTTGCAAAACCTGATCCATGACTGGCAGAAACATTGACGGTGAACTCGCAACGCCTTACAGCGACCGCGGGTATCTAAAGCGACCTATGTTCGTCTTTACCGTTAGAAGTTCTTCAGCACTCTCATCTAACTCAAGCAGTAAATACACTTTGGCCAAGTCTAACCCAGTGAACACGGTACTTCCCAGAAGGGGCGCAATAATGTCATCGGGAAGAGGTAAGAAATGGTGATCTACATCAATGGAGTTGTTCACATTGACTCTGATGTCTTGGCCACTTTTCTTGGCCATAATAACTAGCGGCGTCACCCATGATGCTGTGCCGCACCCGGTAAATTACTCCACCCATCTCTAGTTCCATCATTTCTTTTTCGACTTGTTCTGGTAAAGCATATGGTACAGGCCTGGCTTTACAGAAAACCTGAATTACATTCTCTTTTGCGGAAATGCTATAGCCTTGCAATAGCACCTTATTCTGCTTAAAAAGTGACACCTTACTGCTGTTTTAATGGTTCTACAGCTTCTAGAGCCTCTACGGGCGCGGCTGCTTGTAGCTTAAGCTCAACGTCGTGCAATGTCTGCATGGCATCGAACAAGTTCACTTTTGTATTTGCAGTACAGTCACGACCGAGAAGCACAGGCACGAGCCCACCTTCTTCATATTGGCATCGACAAGTGGTAGGCGGTGGCTTTGCTTTCCGTAACTGACATCGGCTTGCATAACACACTTTCCACAGATTGCGGTGCCAATGTACACTCAAAAGTTTTTCGTCTTCGATGTTTTACGATAGGCCGGGGAAGTTTATAGCGTATTTTTCAGACATAAATGTATGAGCAGTCTCCGTATCAATCTCCATCGTTACTTTGTGGCCATTTATGGTTACCTTTACCACTATGAGAGGCACCCTGCCTCCTCTGTTAGTTTGGCATATAGTAAACAAATCCTGCCCTGCTGCCGGTTCTTATTCTACCGCGTACACAACTCCCTTTTGCACATTTTCGCGACATGACCAAGTTTAGAGCCCTTAAATAAGGCATTTTCTTTTCCAAAATAGCCGCCTTCTAGGAGGGCACTTCCCACCGCACCTATGACAACCTATTGAAGTTGTTTGGGTATAGAATATTCAGGTACCTTTCTTGTTGCACTAGGCTCCACTTGGCTTTCTTGCCTATGTAGTTCAGCGTTCCTGGCTCCAGCGTTGTCGGACAGCATGTCTTCGGTGTCTTACTGTGCGTCTTCCATAGCGGTGGCTACCTTGCACACTCGGTCACAAGTGACATCGACGTCGGGCAATGACAGCAGGCGGCACCACACGGCGTCGCTCCGTGGTTCACCAATGAGGTGGTCCCGTAGCCCTTCTTCCAGGAATGTTCCAGACGAGCATGTCGCGGGGAGCCTCTTCGATTCCACGAGAAACGGCGCAACCTTTTCATTTAAGGCCTGGTTCCGTCGGTAGTAGCGGTAGCACTCGGTGACCACAGACCACTTTAGGGCGTAGAGCTGTTGTGGCGCCTTCTTGGCAACTTAATACTTTGGTGAGCATTTTCGGCTGCAGTAAGCTACGCAGTGTTACGTAGGTCTTCTCTTTTATGATGGTCAATGAGGCTTCAAGCTTCTCAGGCGTCGCTTATAATCACTTTCGCGAATCACTCGAACCTTTTTAGGAATATGTCCACGTTGTCAGAGTCCGAACAGAACTCCGGCAGCTTCCCGAAAGTGGTGGCCATAGCCTTGGTCCCGCGTTATCACATCTTCGTCGCCAATATTAGAATGAAGACGCCGGTGTTCGAAAGCCGTTTATCGCATCCAATGGCAGGAACACAACTGACCCGACGCAGTCTGGTGGCCGTGCTTTCAACAAGATAACAGCTCCAACAAAGGATGCGCGTGCATGCTCTACGCAGTGAACAGCAAGAGACAGGTAACATGACAGACTTGTTTCTCGCAATTACGACACCCGGTATCGACCAAGCACACCATGGTCAGATCAACCAATGGCTGAAACAATGGTAGTTACGAGTGATTTTTGAGCTTGTATCGTCATCAACAGATAAAAGAGCAAACAATACTTAACTGACTTCGAGAACTTCTTGCCAATTCTAGGCCGCATCCTACGCAATAATATTTGGCTCGCATGTTATCGGAAACGCCGACTACCAATCGACCGCGTTTTCTGACAGTGCTCAAAAGTGTTTGTCTCTTTAAAGCTAACAATACACGACATTTTACTTCTCGTGCTAAGTAAAGCAGATACATAGATCACATGGGGATCAAGCTTCACCGCGTTATTGATAACTTTCAGGATTATGCGCTTATACATCGCAAATGCTTTTTTCTCGAATAGCATATACGGAATCAAAATTCCCGGTTTATGCGAAATGAGGTAACGCAACACGCGCTACATTTTCTAGAATTCGAAGGCTCAGTCGGCTCCAGTTCTTAACTCGTATGTGAGTGCGCGGTAACGGACATTTTGTAAGCCATTTTGTAAGCCATATAAGCCATTTTTATCGACTGAAAGCGACGTATGGCCCAGCAGAAGCCTTCAAAATGTTTGTCATGTTGTTTGATGTGCGAACATCAGAGTAGCATCACCACCCGCACTTTCAGTTCGTGCGTTTTCTAGCTTACTAACCATCATGTCGCGGTGAGCGTGGCATTTTCGAGATTGCGAAATAGTTCTTTACTGATAAGCGAAGGATTGTTTTGCTCTTTAGTGCAACTTTAGGACCTAGGCAAGGTCAACTCCAGTGAATGATATTAGCGGCAGGCTATGGTGAAGCATGTTCGCCAAAATTACTCTTAGCGGCGTTCGATCACAGTGAATTTTTAAACACACCGAGTGTGTAACGAATAACTTTCAATAATTAAACTAATCGTAAAAAACCAGCCCATTCCTTTATCGCCAACTCAGCCAAAAGTCACAACAAAAAACCAATGTTATAATTGATTATTGACACAACCCAAAACCGTTCGACGCCGGTCGGATCTGTGTTTGTCTCTTAGTTTGGTATTAGTTCATTCGAGCTGTGTCAGCCTTATTGGCTCTGTATTTGCCTATTGTTATAGTATGAATTTCGCATTTGGCTCTTGGTAACATATCAGCTTTGCATTTACCTATTTTTTATGCAATAGGCCATTAGAAAGAGTTTTGCATAGGTGAGCCATGCATGCGTGTCCAACTTCACCCACAAGAACAACGATATGCCGGCACTCAACAAAGAAAACGGATGGACAGATGAAGCGTACGATAAATTATCTTGTAATATTTGAAAGCTTAGGCGCTTTTTCTGGACCCATGAAAGATCGGAGGTCATGAGGGCGACAGAGGTGACCATCGTCATTCGGTTGCGCTAGATTTCGAGCATGAGCTTCTCAGATCCGAAGACGAGTGTTTTAACTACTGGTATGCTGACAGATCTTCGCAGATTGTGAATACATTGAAGTTATAGGAGCACATTGTACAAAGCGCAGAGCGCCGTAGAGATGTAAAAGAGGAACGCTTCATCACATGAAGTTCATGTTAAATTTCAGGATAGTGGAATATAAGTATTCCTGAGGACAAAATATAATGTGACCAAGAAAATTGTCACGTCAGGGAATAAGTTGCCAGAATGCCATGCCCAAGTCCAATTTCGGTGATCACAGGTGACCCCTATTGTGGGGCCGATCGAGACGCTTGCAAACGCACTAAAAAAGGGGAAACACGCCATGACGATGTCACCCGAAAAAAAGGAAAGCTGCGTCCTGCCATAAATTTCTACACACCACTCGCACAACACCCATAGTAAACTGCTCCACCAAAATCATTCGACACTGGTCCAAGTCTCAATGAACAATAAATGAAAAAATGTAACTGCTACGCTCTCGAGGTGCCAAGACTGAACTGCTGCCTTTCTCTTCTCCTTTCCTTCTTCCCTATTCTTTTTCACCCTATGGTAAATGATTGTATACCATAACATACTTTACTATACTATACATACCAGTTTATGATATGCTTTAAATATGGACGATCAACCGAACTACGTGCACTTGGACACTACTGCATCTCGATAAGTTATCAGATCTCTCACGGCGAACTCTTATGGTTACACTCCTACAGTATCACAGTCGCTCGCCGTTCTGTATTCCCTTCAGCGGCGAACTGTGAAAAGTTTGTGGTGCTAGTTGACTGCTCAGAGTACATTACCTGCCCCACTGCGGTGGTCTATAATGTCTAAGGTACCCTACTGTTGACCCGCAGGTCATGAGACTGAATACTGGCTGCGTTTTCGGTGAAGAAGAAAGAGCTGTAGGCCCATGTGCTCAGATTTGTGTGCACTTTAAAGATCCCCATGAGGTCAAAATTTCCGGAACCCCTAGAATTAACACAGAGGTTCCTGGATAAAGAGAACGTTGCAATGGCCCTCAAAACTTACCTGCTAGATGTATTCACTACAGATAGGAGGGTCCAGAGCGGTCGTACGCTGGCTGCAACTGATGAAAGCCATCGTAAAAGAAAGAAAAGAGCATGCGCAATGCCAAAACCTCTTCAGGAAAAATCGCTCGTTTTGTATTCGAGACATCCTGGATGCAGCCGGGTCATCGTCTGATGAAGCCGGGATCTGTACGCCTGTGCTATGCTTCTTTTAAGGGTTCTTCTAAACCTCCTGATCCTCCAGAGACGACTGTAATTATTATTGTGTAATGCCTGAACGATTTTAATTCCAAAAATGCCTGGCACTTCTTCGGCTGCATTGCATCGCCCAATCAATGTCTGCCACTTTTTAACGAGGCTGTTGCATGAGATTTTTATGCATTGTCTAATGTCAGTGATTAAACTTGACTATCGTCAGAAAGCCTTCATTCCGGCAGACGGATGTGCATATAACCTCCTGTTACTACAAACAGTCATTGACGAGGCCAAGCATAAGCTTAGGTCCTTGGCCATGGCCTCTGTTGACGTAGCAAAAGCATTTGACCGAGTTGCTTGCCCTGCTATTCTCCAGGATATGAGACGAAAAGGAATATCGGATAGTTTCTGTGCGTATGTCTCGAATTTCTATGCAAGAGCCACTACGGTACTCTTATGTGGCAACCAGTCTAAGGTGGTCCACCCAACAAGAGGAATAAGGCAGGGAGATCCACTATCACCCCTGCTCTTTAAGCTGACACAGGACGAATTTTTCGAAGAGCTGCCTAGTGAGATTTCTTTGAAAGTGATGGCCTGGCAATGTCAGCAATGGCGTACGCCAACAATATTATTTTATTGGCAAGTACAAGGAGTGGGCTGCAGTACCAGCTATATAGACTAGAAGAACATCTTCAACGATGTGGTCTCGAGGCGGACGCAACCAAGTCAATGACCTTAACGATAATGCCCAGCGGGTGAGACAAGAAGGCAAAGATCGATGCCCAGTGGTTATACAGGATAGAAGGTGAACCTATTAGGAACGTATCCCATATGACAGTATAAAAATATCCGGGCATACGATTTGATGGCACAATGCCCAACAACAATACAGTGCGAAACGACTTTCGTATATTACTAGCCCACTTGGCAAGGGCGGCTTTAAAGCTGCAGCAAAGTTTGATTGCCCTACGATGCTATTTGCTTTCCCACCTGATTCATAGGGTTGTGCTGGGCCCGATCTCCGCCAAACTGCTAAAAGCACTGGACAAAATGGTCAGAGCTTCAGTCAGGACCTGGCTGTCACTGCCACACGATGTTTCGATTGGGTTTCTCGACGCCCCAATTCCAGTGAGTGGCCTGAGACTAATGTGCCTAAGAACTTCAATTCCTTACATGAAAACCAACCGTGTCAAGCGACAGCTCTACAGTGATCATTATCAACGTACGGTAGCGGTCACCAAGCATTTCATTCGGAAGGCCTTAAGGCAGGCACAGGACTTGACCCAATTTGCAGGAGATGTCATTGGTTCTGTGGCAACTGCCCGCAAGTACTGGACGAGGAAGCTGCATTCAAGTTTTGATGGCAGGCTGCAGTCCCAATGTCCCGCTGTCCCGTGTTCAACAACGGCGTGGATTGGCGAAGGGACAACGTTTCTGAAAGGAAGGGTGTTCATTGACCTAGCCAAGTTTCACATCGCCACAATCTGCAATCTCATCCACTTTCAACGTGGCCAGAACACCTCAAAACGCAGTCACGCTGGATGTGACACAGACGAGTGTTTGGGTCATACTTTGCAGTGTTGCCACCGTACACATCACCAAATAATCCAACGTCACCACATTATACTTCGTTATTTGTCGAGAACGTTAAGGAAAAAAGAATGGCCTGTTCGCGAGGAGCCACATTACCAAACATCGCAGGGTACAAAGATCCCCGACTTAGTGCTTTCTAGAGACGGCCAATGGGTCATTCTTGATGTCCAGGTCGTGAGTACGCTGGCGAACCTTTCGGAAGACACGAGGCTAAGCGAACGAGGTATCTGATTCCCGATATGCTAATGAAAATAAGAGATGCGACCGGTACATCAACCTATCCGATTGTGTCACCAGTCACCTTGACCTACCGTGGAGCATGGGCAAGCGAGTCCGTTGGGATTCTGCGGGACTTGGGTTTGGGACGTGAATATCAGCGGACTTGGGTTTGGGACGTGAAGTTCATCAACGGTCAACGGCGGTTATAAACTGACTTCGATCAGCACATGTTGGGATTATCTAACCCCTTTGCCGCAAGTGCAGCTTTTTGGCAACTGAAGCACAGTTGGTAATGGGTCGCTCTGCCCTATCAGAGTTAAATATAACAGTAATCTGAGGGCTGCCTCACTCTATGCGTAGGTGCCCAATGATGATGTTAATAAAATATAAGCTTCAAAGCGCACACGATATGTGATCCAGCTACTAAGAGCGTCGTCGAAGGCTGGGGATCCAGATCCCATTACTCTGGTGTCAGAATCTAAGTGCAATCAACGATTGCATCTTCGTCGCCACTGTACTATCGTACATAAGTGCGAATAAAATACACTTCAAGGCAAGAACAAGAACTGAATGCTTCTGTAAACCGCAGCATGCACCGTGGCGAGCAGCGAAGACACGTGGTGTCAGCATGCTTCTCGCGTCTGCATCTGATCAACAGTATCTCACAAACAGTCACAAATTTTCCAGACCTCTGCCGCAGGAAGCGTCCCGAGTCTCACGCCATTCTTGTCGCGAAAGCTTCACATCCCGGATTCAATTCAGACCCTCTAAAGTTAGAAATCTTCATGCGCTACAACGCAAGCCCAACGCGTCTCACGGTAAAGAACACGAAAATCGCACAAATCGCCTGCAAAAAGCAATACAGTGGTGGCTGTCGTTGACTACAAGACGCTTTAAGCCACTTCAGTTGAACTTCCGCGGGAAGTGCAACGACATTTACGAGTATAGAATTGAGCAAGAGAAACTCCTTCGAACTGCATGTATACCAACTGAAGTACTTCAAGAGGCCACAGTGTTAAAGAAACACCGGATTTGTCTGGAACCAATAAGAAAAACCCGCTCCATCAGCTTAATAAGGTATTGTACGCACACAACCCGATGTCCCTTCTTTCTTCACTGAAGACGGTAACCGTATGCTTGGCAGGCAAGCCATCAAAGCCGTGTATTTAGTCACCCGCAATGCTGACGTTTAAACCATGCACGCAGGCGTGCTTGGTTCGCCGAATCACTTTTAAACATTCAATTGTAACTCATACGCACTACGAAAATTACCAAATATGGTTACTAAGCAAAAAAAAAAGACACCAGTAAGTAGGCACAGAGAAATAAAGGTTATTTGATGTTCTCCGCGAGAATATCGCTCAGTGGAAATCAGTCCGTGATTTCATTATCGCGGGCCGATATGCACAAGTAACGCACCACCGCGCTTGATCAAGAACGTCAGCATATTTCTTATTCTTCATCGTCTTGTTCTTCTCCTGCTTCTATCGTTCTGTTTCTATTTTCCTTCATCATGACCTCCATGTTCATCATCATTAACAAACACTATCTTCTTCATCATCGTCATTGTTCACTTCTAGTACCACCAGGTATATTAGGGCCAAAAAAACCTACATCACCAACCACCGAGGTGGGCGAGTGGCTTGGGCATTGCGCTGCTCGACCCCATTTGGCAGGCTAAAACCCGGCCTCGGGGGCTGTATGCAGGTGGAGGATGTATACAAAAATGCATGTTGTTATGCCCTGTAGTCCTCCATGGCAGGGCATTGTTAAGTTCGACTTGTTAACTTTCTGTTTGAGGGGTTGGGGGATTTTTTTCGCGGTCTTTTTACCGTACATCCCACTACTCATCAGCTGAGCAGCCATATGTCCCTGGTTGTGGCCCCATTCACTTGAAAAAAGAGGAATGGTTTCGTTTGGCGAACTGTTCTCGAACAATAAACCTAATATAAAGACATGTCGCGAGTGTGCGAAGGTTCAAATTCTACCTTATTTTCAGCAAGGCAATGTGACTGTGGAGCCGATGGAATTTAGAGGGAGATGTGGAGAAGGTGAGTTCCCAACATAAACAAGAACCAAATATGAGACCAGCGGGCGCCTTACATGACAAAATCTCAAGAGAACCATCCGGGTGAATGAGGAAACCTTTTTGACGTTGTGAGGCATGGCCTTCAACACGGTGAGCTCTTCAAGTCCTGTGAAACGCGAAGCGAAGCGCCGGTTCTTCAAAACCGTCACAGAGCTAGGCTGCAAAGGGAACGACTCCGAGTGCTTCCCGATGGCTGTGAGGTACAAGGCAGACCATAGAACTCAGTAACTCAATACATCGAGACGTCAAGCGTTGTTTCGTACGTTATTGTTTCTCAATGTGCGCACTGTGTATCATTCATGTGCAATGTGGAAGGAATATACCTCATACGCCCTACGAAAATTACCAGATATAGGTATTAAGCCAAAAAAAAAAAGCCGACACCCGTAAGTAGGTACCGAGAATAAAAAGTTCATTAGATATTCCCCACGAGAATATCTGCCAGGGGAAACCTTATAGTGCGGTATCCCATCGAAACGCCCCGGATGCACAGGTAACAACCACGTGCTCAAGAGCGCCACCACATTTATTACTCTTCATCTTTTTCCTTCTTCATCATGACCTCCATCATCATCATTGACAAAATTTATCACGTTCATCGTTGTCGTCGTGTATATTTAGTACCAGCAAGTACACAGGACGAAAAGACCATACATCACCAACCACCAAGGTGGCCGAGTGGCTTGGGCTTCGCCCTGCTCGACCCCATTTGGCGGGCTAAAACACGGCCTCGAGGGCTGTATACAGGTGGAGGCTGTATACGAAAATCCCGTTGTTACGCCCTGTAGTCCTCCATGACAGGGCATTGTTGAGTTTGACTTGTTAAGTTTCCGTTTGAGGGGTTGGGATATATTATTTTTGTTTTTCTTTGTGGCCTTTTTACCATACATGCCCCTAATATTATCTAGCTGAACTGGCCATATGATGAAGCAGGGAAGCAGTTTCTGAAGGGGTTGTTGGAAATTACTGACGAAGAGGCAGGAAGTGCACGCATTTGGCAATGAAACGTTCCATTGGGTCGACTCTGCCGCCATCCAAGTAGGTCCTCGCTGTCCTTGAGGTTTCCTCCGGTGCTTCCTGAGGCCTGAGCGTCCAGTTTCAATTCGGGATCTGCCCCCGCTGCTACTTCAAGGGCACCTTCGTGCTTCCTCCTGTGGGGGAGCGGTCGGATCAGGCGGTGCTGTTAGGCCTATTAACCTAATGTCTTTTTCTCTCCCGGCCAGGCATATTCTGCCTGGTCGGCTTCCCTTCCTAACAGTGATTTGCCAATCGATCTATTTTTGCGCAGTGGTCTGAGAGCGTTCCTGTGGCCCAAGTTCCAACCAACGGCGAGTCTATTCGCATAAAAAATTCGAAACTAATTCAGGAAGAACTCCGGAAGATTGATTGATTGATTAATATGTGGTGTTTAACGTCCCAAAACCACCATATGATTATGAGAGACGCCATAGTGGAGGGCTCCGGAAATTTCGACCACCTCGGGTTCTTTAACGTGCACCCAAATGTGAGCACACGGGCCTACGACATTTCCGCCTCCATTGAAAATGCAGCCGCCGCAGCCGGGATTCAATCCCGCAACCCGCGGGTCAGCAGCCGAGTACCTTAGCCACTACACCACCGCGGCGGGGCTCCGGAAGATTTCCGATTATTACCAAATGATTACTGAGGTGCGTCAATTCGGACGTGGAGGCATCCTGTGCTGCTCGCCGGACCAGGCCTGCATCACAGATCTTTTAAAATGCACAACGTTTGCCTCAAATCCGGTGAGCTGTTTCGTACCTGTCCATTCGGCCTCTGTGAAGGGACTGGTTCGAGGAGTGGACTTGAGCCTTACACCACCCGAAATACTTGAAATGTTTGCGGCCGCAGGAGCAGTCTCTGTATTTCGATGCTTGCGAAACGTTGAGAACAAAAAGGTACCCACAGAACCAGTGATTGTGACTTTTGCCGGCACTGCTCGACCGACCGAAATTAAGGCATGGCCACTAATGTATCGTGTAGATGCACTATCCCCTCCTCCACTGCAGTGAAAAAAATGCTGGAGGTATGGGCATACCATCAAGGGATGTAGATCGGATGTGAGGTGTCGCACAAGTACTGACCAACATAAACCGAGAAATGTTCAACCGAAGAGGTGATATGCTCTCTATGCAGAGGAAATCACGCGGCTGAAGATGAAAGTTGCCCCATGAGGACATGTGAGTTGCAACTTCTAGAGATCATCGAACAACTACGATGCCCCCAGCGTGAGGCCCGATCTATTCTTTCTGAGCGCTCACGTGGCTATGCCTCCGTTGCCAACCAAGCAAACCAGATGCTTGAGTCGTCGTTGCCTGATTTATTAACATCAACGGTGGAAATGGCCATGACGAAAGTTATGGAATCTCTATTCGTGAACTTAATGGAGTCATTGGCACAAATAGTGAGCACTCAGTTGAATCAAATATTTACAGGGAGGTAACCAACCTACCGTGCCTCCTTCTCTACCTTCAACAGTTAAGGTTACTGATATTCCATCGGAACCAGGCCCTTCGAAGTCAAAGCCAGACACCCAGAACACTGGCCATAGAATAATTATGCCTCTTGTACAAGACCTAGATTGGAGCTCGGACTCCGATTCTCATGTCTGACAACAAGAACAAATGGACTTTGTCTCAAGAAATATGAAACGACGTACTTCTCCTGAGGCACAACGCTCCTCAAGTAGTCTTGAATAAAGAAATAAGAGATATCATAAGGAAAACCCATCAAAAAAGGATTTTTTAAAGGATAGCATCTTAGAGAAAGCAGTGAGTGCTGCTGGTATCTTTTCAAAATAGGGAATTTAAAAGTACTACAGTGGAATCGCCGCTCCATTTTTTCAGCAGCCACGGACTTCCTTCAACTTTGCGATAATTATTCTTCTGATATTGTTGCTTTACAAGAAACTTGGCTTGCAGAAAATAAGTATTTTAGGATTAAAAATTACCGCACATTTCGTCTAGACCGCCCAACTCGGGGTGGTGGTTTGGCAATACTCATCTCATCTAAAATTGCCCATAGAGCTAAAATTATTTATCAGGCATTGACTTCAGAAAGCGAGCTTTTAGCATTAAGCTGTACTATTCCTGGGTCCCTCTCGTTCTCATTTATTAATGCTTATTTTCCTGCTGGTATTCTAAATTCTTCCGTCCTAGATACTGCACTTTACTATTGCCAAAAAGAAATTGTATTAGTAGGTGACTTCAATTCTCATCATATTTCGTGGGGTTTTAAAACAGATCTGAATGGCAAACGTTTATGGGATTGGGTGAACAAGAATAACTTTATATGCATAAACACAAAACTCCTACTTTTATGTGTAATCATTCCTCCTCGGTACTCGATCTAACTTTTTCTAACGCTAACCTCTTCATCTTATCATGGTCTACGATTAACTCGGGAACAAGTAGTGACCATATGCCAATATTGTTCGAGGTGGTATGTATAATAACCTCCTAGAATAGATCTGCCGTAACACATGTAAACTTTAATACATTCGAGAAATCGTTACGAGGGACTCAATCGAACCAAACGAATGATGCAGAACTAGTCGCCATCAGATTTAGCGACATTTCAAAAGAGTCACTAAATAAATCAAAATTCACCATTGAAAGCTCTAAACCGTCTACCAACCCTTGGTGGAATGCGGACTGTTCACGGGCTTATAGACTAAGAAAGGCTGCATGGAAAAAATTAATCTTCAACCAGTGTCCCAGGAACTGGAGTGATTATAAGTATGTGGGGACTATTTTTAAGAGAACCATCGCTAATGCGAAGGACAAATTTAACAACGACTGATGTGAGTTCCTGTAAAAGCCGGTCAATAAAAAAGCACTTTTTCGCTTTCTGAGAACTAAGAAAGTTCTTCCGGTACAAACAAAATATAGAATCTGTAGTATCATCACCAGTTGAACTGAAGGCCCTTCTAGAAGATATAGCTCAGGGCCTAGAAAGTCGCTTTACGACACTTTTCTCATACCAAGCCCAGTCCCCCCATAGGGCTGAGGATTTTGAAGAGGCTACGCCTACAGAATTAGCAAACGTAGTCAGAACACTACCCCATTCCGCTCCTGTTCCTGATGGCATGACGAGGTCGGTGATAAAATCAGTACATAAAGTATATCCACTTGGCCTACTCGAAATTATTAATCACTCACTTAGAAGCTCTTGGATGCCAGCTGATTGGAGAATGACAAAAGTGATTCCATTATTAAAAAGCAAGGCGCTGGGTTTACCTTAGTTAATATCAGGCCCATTTCACTAACATCGAACCTAGTAAAACTCATTGAAAGAATTTTATATGGACGTATAGATCGATGGATATCAGAAAAACTGACACTGAGCCCATGTCAAATTGGATTCAGGCGTGGTTGCTCCATTCGGTGTGCGCACGTGGATCTCGAAAGCAGAATTCAACTTGCTCGATATCAGAAACAATACTCCGCTTTGGTAACCTTAGATATCACAAAAGCCTATGATAGCGTGGAGCATGTTAAATTGCTGGATTCACTTCAGAATTTAGGACTGCCTCAATACTTTGTGGCCTGGATCCATGCTTTCTTAGGTGATAGAGAATTTTACTGCTCGCAGTCTGGTGTTAACTCTTCAATATACAGGCAAACGAGAGGTATACTGCAAGGGTCAGTACTATCGCCCTTATTATTTAATGCACTACTATGTACCATTCCCATACAGCAAGATGTACAGGTCTATGCGTATGCCAATGATATTGCATTTTTTGCTGCGTCGGCGGACATTCATACACTGTACCTGATTCTGCAGACATACATGAATAGTCTGGAAACGTGGCTGGAGGATATCAACCTATGCCTCAATACAAACAAAAGTGCAATCATAGTTTTCGCACAAAATGCCCCAGTGCGAATTTCCCTAATGTACCGACAGGACGCCATACCTCAGGTCGAGTCAGTTAGGTACTTGGGGGTAACCTACACCGAAACACTTAAGTGGAGTCCCCACATAGAAAACATGGCTGCTAAAGGAGCACGCACGTGCCGTTGGGATGCTGCGCAGGCTCAGTAATTATCACGCCGGTCTGTGTAGAGACGTGCTCGTTATGATATATTGCATGTACATTCGACCGATATTAGAATTCGGCTGTGTTTTGTTTTCTGGCGCTCTGGCCTACAAAGTTCGACCACTGATTCTGCTAGAACGCGAATCTTTACGCTTATGCCAAGGGCAACCCAAATATGTTGCCAACAATATCCTGTACGAAGAATCCCGCCTGCCTTCTCTAATCGAAAGATTCAATATTCTAACAGTACGTACATTCCTTAAAATCTATGCGTCACCTCATCGGAGATCACATTATGTGTTCATTAACCAGCAGACCTCATTCGTAACCAATGGCCTAAATTAAGGTGTCCTCAAGTAATCCTTACTCAGAAACTTTTGGAGCCCTTAAGAATTAACCTTTCGGAAACACTTGTGCTCAACACTGTAGATGCAATTAGGATAGAATTTGACGATATATATCCCAAGAATGCAAAAAATTTACCATATCAGTATATAAATGCCATTTTGGAAGATCATTTGGCCAATCTAGAAACATCCAATGTGATAGCGACTGACGCTTCGGTTTATGAAGAGAAGGCTGGCGGAGGAATAGTGTCATCCTCTCTAGATTGGGCTTTCTCAATTCTATTACCCGACTTTACACCTATTTACCAAGCTGAACTACTGGCAATAGTCCTAGCATTGCGTCAAGTGCCGCAAGATCTATCAGCGGTGATTGTTCTAACAGACTGTCTCTCGGTCTGTACTGCCTTCAGCTCACCAATTTTTTCGCGTACCTTAGAAACTTTCTACTCGCTCATTCCTACACATGTGCGACTCATCCAACTAGTTTTTGCCTTTTGACATCTTAGTACTTTGGTGGGCATTTTAGGCTGCAGTAAGCTACGCAGTGTCACGTAGATCTTCTCTTTTATGATGGTCAATGAGGCTTGAAGCTTCTCAGGCGTCTCTTCCAATCGCTTTCGCGAATCATTCGAACCTTTTTAGGTATATGTCGACATTGTCCGAACAGAACTCCGGCAGCTTCCCGAAAGTGGTGGCCATAGCCTCGGTGTCGTGTTATCGCATCCTCATCGACAATATTAGAATGAAGACGCCGGTGTTCGAAAGCCGTTTATCGCATCCGATAGCAGGAACACAACTGACCCGACGCAGTCTGGTGGCTGTGCTTTCAACAAGATAACAGCTGCCACATAGGATGCGCGCGCATGCTCTTCGCAGTGAACAGCAAGAGACAGATAACATCACAGACACGTTTCTCGCGATTACGAGACCTGGTAACGACCGAGCACACCATGCTCAGATCAATCGATGGCTGAAACAATGGCAGTTACGAGTGATTTTTGAGCTTGTATTGTCATTTGCCGAAAGAAGAGCCAACAATTTTTAACTAACTTCGAGAACTTCTTGCCAATTCTAAACCGCATTCTACGCAATAAGATTTGCCTGGCATGTTATCGGGAGTCCCAATTACCAATCGGCAGAGTTTTCTGACAATGCTCAAAACAGATTTACCTTTTTAAATATAACAATAAACGACATTTTACTTCACGTGCTAAATGAAGCAGGATACACGGATCACATGGCAATCCAACTTTGCCGCGTTATTGATCCCTTTCAGCATTATACGCTTAGCCATCGCAAATGCTTTTTTCTGGAATAGCATACAGACTGAAAATTCCCGGTTTCTGCGAAATGAGCTAACGCAACACGCGCTACGTTTTCTAGAATTCGGAGCCTCATTCGGCTCCAGTTTGTGAACTCGTATGTGAGTGAGTGGTAACGGACATTTTGCGTAATTTATTGGCATCCTATAAATAAATCTTTGCGATAGTTTCATTATATTCTCGGTACAAACACAAGACGCCCTGCTGCGTGAATGTGACGTATAACGGGCACTAACAAGGAACAACGATTGAGTTTAGATTAACAAACTTCACTCTGACAACTCTAATTTCATTTGTTTCACAACGATCAGTTCACTACAAGCGAAAGAAAGTTAAGGGAAAAGATTCGTATTTAAAGTTCGGGCCAAAATACGTGCATGCAATGTAAAAACCTAAATGTATCATTGGTAATTTCGTGGCACTCTAAGTCGATGACACACACAGATTGCAATATACAGTAGAATCTCGTTATAACGAAGCGGGATATAACGAACTAATGGATATAACGAAGCAATTGTAATTCCCCTTGAAATTCCCATAGACGCCCATGTATTTAAAACCTCGTTTTAACGAAGTGAAAATTTCCTCACAATGGATATAACGAACCATTCTTTGACCACAACGAGCATTTACTGATCATTTTGGTATACGTGAATTCAATATCTTATAGCGCGCGCCGGTTCACGTCCCATCACGGCAGCGGTAATTCAAAACTCACGCCTTGCGCCGCCTGCCAACACGCGCGTGGGTGCACGTCGCTCTGCCTCCCCTTTCCTCAGGAACTAATGGACTCGCCCGAGCAGCAACTCGCGCGAGCGTGCGCGTCAGCCGACCTCCCCTCTCCTGTGGAACTCGTTGACCCGCCCGCGCATCTGACCTCCTCCTTCCCTCAGCTCCACGCTGGGTCGGCGGAGATTGCGGCTTTGTTGGCTTTGTGCTTAATTCCTTGTCGTTCGCTGTGGAAGAGCAACACCCCTCCTCCGCTAGACATGGACAACGGCAAACGTAAGCGCAAAATCATCACAATTGAGCAGAAATCTGCAATATTGAGAGCCGTTGAGTCCGGCGTCAAGAAAAAAAAAGTGGCCGAAGATTTCGGCGTATTGTTCTTTATTATTGCATTGTTCTTTATTATTTTGCTAGTTTTTTGCCTTCCGACGGCCGTTTTTCTCTGCGCGACGGGCTGCTGTGATATTCGGTGGTGAGTACATTCTCTCTTGCTGGCTAATTGTCGGTAGAAATGGATATTGGCTATAACGAACTAATGGTTATAACGAAGTAATTACGACTCCCCCTTCAACTTCGTTATAACGAGGTTTGACTGTATGCCATTTTTATCGATAGGAAGCTACGTACGGCCCAGCAGAAGCCTTCGAAATATTTCACATCACGTTGTTTGGTGAGCGAACCTCAAAGTAGCATCCCCACCCACATTTTCATTTCATGTGTTTTCTAGCTTACTCACTAACCGTCGTGTCGCGGTGAGTGTGGCATTTTCGGGATTGTGAAATAGTTCTTTACTAATACGCGAACGGATGTTTTGCTCTTTAGTGCCACTTTAGGACCTAGGCAAGGTCAACTCCGGTGAAGGATATTAGCGGCAGGCTATGGTGAAGCATATTCGTCGAAATGTACGACGGTTCAGGGTGAATCCTTGCAGCAGCCATTTAGGCTCTTGCTCTCTCGAAGTTTACGGGCGTTTGCGCACAGATTGCTGATGACGACAGGCGGTGTCTCTGCGTCGTGTTGTGGTACACCCTGGCTCCGTTGCCACGGAACGTATAGTCGAATTGCGCAGACTTATTCTCATTCTTGAACAATCAAAGCCATGCAGGATATATATAGTAAAGTCTCTACGAAGCACTGGTATCATCCTAACCCAAATCAAATGAAACTGACCTATCACCCGACAAATTTACTCTTAGCGGCGTTCGATCACAGTGAATTTTTAAACACACCGAGTGTGTAACGAATAACTTTCAATAATTAAACGAACCGTAAAAAACCAGCCCATTCCTTTATCACCAACTCAGCCAAAAGTCACAACAAAAAACCAATGTTATAATTGATTATTGACACAACCCAAAACCGTTCGACGCCGGTCGGATCTGTGTTTGTCTCTTGGTTCGGTATTAGTCCATTCGAGCTGTGTCTGCCTTATTGGCTCTGTATTCGCCTGTTTTTAATGTATGGATTTCGCATTTGGCTCTTGGTAACGTATCAGCTTTGTATTTACCTATTTTTTATGCAATAGGCTATTAGAAAGAGTTTTGCATAGGTGAGCCATGCATGGGTGTCCAACTTCCCACACAATAACCACGATATGCCGGCACTCCTCAACAGATGGAATGTATGAATGGATGAAGCGTACGATAAGGTATCTTGTAATATTCGAAAGCTCGGTCGCTTGCTCTCGACTCACGAAAGATCGGAAGTCGTGAGGGCAACAGAGGCTGCCATCACCGTTTGGTTACGCTGGATTTTGAACTCCAGCCCCTGAGATCCGAAGACGAGTGTTTTAACTACTGGTATGCAGACAGATCTTCGCAGATTGTTAATACATTGGAATTATACGAGCACGTCGTACAAAGCGCAACGCGCAGTAGAGATGTAAAAGGGGAACGCTTCATCACATGAAGTCTGTGTTAAATTTCACGATAATGGAATATAAGTGTTTCTGAGGACAAAACGTTGTGTGACCCAGAAAATTGTCACGTCAGGAAACAACTTGAAAGAATGCCACGCCGAACTCCAGTTTCGATGATCGCAGGTGACCCCTTTTGTGGAGCGATCGAGAGGCTTGCGAATGCACTAAAAAAGGAGAAAGATGCCATGACGATGCCACCCGAAAAAAAAAAAGAAAAGCTCCGTCCAGCCATAAATTTCTACACACCACTTACACAACTCCCAAAGTAAGCTCTGCGCGTAACTTAAATACCCAATTCGTGCTGCTTCATCAAAATCATTTGACAGTGGTCCAAGCCTCAATGTACGATAAATAAAAACATTTGAATTGCTATGCTCTCGAGGTGCCAAGACTGAGCTGCAGCTTTTCCCTCCTCCTTTCCTTCTTCCCTTTTCTTTTTCACCCTATGGTAAATGATAGTATACCATAACATACTTTACTATACTATACAAACAAGTCTATGATATGCTTAATTTAAATGCGGACGATCAACTGAACTACGTGCACTTGGACACTACTGCATCTCGATAAGTTATCAGATATGTCACGGCGAACTCTTATGGTTACACTCCCATGGTATCACAGCCGCTCGCCGTTCTGTATTCTCATCAGCGGCGAACTGTGAAAAGTTAGTGGTGCTAATCGACTGCTCGGAGTAACTTACCTGCCCCACCGCGGTGGTCTATAGTGGCTAAGGTACTCGACTGTTGACCCGTGAGTTGTGAGACTGAATACCAGCTGCATTTTTGGTGGAGGAGAAAGTGCTGTAGGCCTATGTGATCATATTTGTGTGTACGTTAAAGAACCGCAGGAGGTCTAATTTCCGGAACCCTTCACTACGGCGCGTCTTGTAATCACATGGTAGTTCGGGAACAATAAACCCCACATATCCATCAATCAAGAATACATAAACTCTAAATTAAAATTTCAACAATAAAAAAGGATTTTCCCTAGGTGAGGCTCGAACTCACAACCCTGGCATAGCTCACGAGAACTATCATATAAGTACCGTGTGCTAACCAATTGCGCCACTGGGGAATACGGTCGCATGTAGGAGCGGTGCCTTAAAGAATGGTTCTTGCACATAACTCCAGTAAACAAATGTTTTCGAGCCAGGAAGTCGACAGGATTAAGTATACAACCTCATGACTAAATCTGAAAACTAATAAAAAGCTCATTCCCTAGGTGAGGCTCGTACTCACAACCCTGGCATAGCTTACGAGAACTGTCGTATAAGTACCGTGCGCTAACCAACTGCGCCACTGCAGAATACGGTGGCATGTAGGAGCGGTGCCTTAAAGAATGGTCCCTGCACATAACTCCAGTAAACAAATGTTTTCGAGCCAGGAAGTTGACAGAATTGAGTATACAATTAACCTCATGACTAAATATGAAAACTAATAAAAGGTTCATTCCCCAGGTGAAGCTCGAACTCACAACCCCGGCACAGCTCACGAGAACTGTCATATAAGTACCGTGCGCTAACCAATTGCGCCACTGGGGAATATGGTCGCATGTAGGAGCGGTGCCTTAAAGAATGGTCCCTGCACATAACTCCAGTAAACAAATGTTTTCGAGCCAGGAAGTCGACAGGATTGAGTATACAACCTCATGACTAAATCTGAAAACTAATAAAAAGTTCATTCCCCAGGTGAGGCTTCAACTCACAACCCCAGCATAGCTCACGAGAACTGTTGTATAAGTACCGTGCGCGAACCAAGTGCGCCACTAGGGAAAACTGCTATGCTCTGCTGCATCTTGCTGTTGTAAAGCGTAGGAGGTGGATGATAGCATCCCACTGCATCTGGCTGTTGTAAAGGGTAGGAGGTGGATGAAAGGGTAGGAGGTGGATGAAAGGGTAGGAGGTGGAAAGGGTAGGAGGTGGATGTAAAGGGTAGGAGGTGACCTGATCTTGCCCCTCCATCTGACGCCGTGCATCAACAATGGTGCCTGGCTCCCGCTGCCTTGCCTGTGCGGCCCCCCACGGTGCTGCGCATGCTTCGTCCGGGACCACGCGCTCTCGCCATTCCCACACGTGACTGCACCTATATAAATCGCCGTGACATCATCGCTGCTTTCAGTGGGTCCGGCGGCACGATCGCGATGACACCAACTCACCACACGCCTCTATCCTTTGTGCAGGTAACAAACCGCTTTTCCTTATTCACTAAACCCACGCGTTACCGTGGTCTTTTAGTGCTGCCGGGCCCACATGCAGCGTTTGCCATTCTTTGCGACTGTGTGAATATCATCATGAGTCTCCTGCAACTGTCTGGCGATGTCGAACTAAACCCAGGGCCTGCCACTCGTGCCTCTGCCGGTGACGACCATTCAGATGTGTTAGCAGCCTTGCGCGAACTAAAAACAGGCCAATCAGCACTACTTAGCGAAATCAAAGGTATCCGAGATAAACAGGCTGATAACGATAAAATGCTGAAAGACATAAAAGAGAGACTTACGAAAATTGAAGGGGAGTGCCAATCGCTGACGGCGATCAAAGCTGACATGAAGAGTGTGCATGCACTCGCAGAGGCAAACGCGCATCAGATTGAGCAGCTGACTGCACGCACTGATGACGCCGAAGATAGAGCGCGGCGAAATAACTTAGTGTTCTACGGGATAGATGATGAGTCTAACGAAAGTTGGACAAAATCTGAGGAAAAGATTATCAGGTTTTCAAGCGAGCACCTCAAATTAACTATTGCTCCGAAAGACATAGAACGCGCACACAGACTCGGTACCTTTTCGCCGAATAAAACTAGACCAGTTCTAGTAAAATTCACCCATTTCAAAGATAAGGAAAAGGTACTAACTGCTAGTAGAGATCACAAGCATCCCAATGTTAACATTGTGCAAGATTTTTCACCAGCCACACGCCTAGCCCGTAAAAAACTGGTCGAGTTCAAAAAAACTCAAACTTTTCCCAGCAGCCTTCGTCATAACAAACTTGTAGCAGGGAAGAACACCTACGTGTATGACCCGGTTAATCAACAAGTCGTTCTTCGCACGCCGTAGCAGTTAGCTAGTGGTTGCCCTTACGGTCCCAAGGACTATTTATCGTTTCTTTTTACTAATATCAGGAGCGTACTACCAAAGCGGGATATCTTGTCCTGTTTAATTGACTCTTCAGATTCCAACGTTATAGTGCTAACCGAAACGTGGTTAAACTCGTCTGTCATCAGCGGTGAAATATTCCCTTCTTATCCAGATTTCAATATTTTTCGAACCGACCGAGATGGCAGGCGTGGTGGTGGCGTGCTCATTGCTACTCACCGTGACCTTGGCTGCTATCGTATCAATATACCAACCTCACTCGAAATGGTGTTTGTGTGCTGTAAAGCCATTCAACCCCACGTAGTCTTAGGTGCATGCTATCGCCCACCTGATTCCGACAGTACATTTATACCAATGTTTCATGACGCGCTACAATCACTAAAGATTCATTTCCCTAATGCACCAGTTGTCCTATTCGGCGACTTTAATTTTCCGAACATAGATTGGTCTGACCTCGTCCTTGTCACATCGAAACAAAACATTGAAAGCAACTTCGTCGATACATGTTTAACATTCGCTTTAACTCAAATTGTTAATGCAGCAACGAGGCAATCTAAACACTCAGCCAATATACTTGATCTAGTACTAACAACCCATCCTGATAGAATCACTTCGCTTTCGTACCTCGACGAAATCAGCGACCATAAGGTCATTCATGGCACATTCCAATGTAGGCTGAAGCGCCCAGACAAAACAAGGAAAAAGCTTACCTTATACGATAAGGGTGATTATAATAATTTCAATAAAGAACTAACAAAATTCTGTCAGTTTGTAGTTAAAGATTTTAACAAACGATCTGTCACTGAAAATTGGTTAATGTTTAAATCTAAAATGCATGAGCTTATTAGTACTTACATTCCAACAATTACGATTGGTGAACGTAGCACATCCCGCTGGTTTAATCCTGAACTCAAGAGGCTCAAAAACAAAAAGAAACGACAATTTCGCGCCGCAAAAAACAGCAACAATCCTGTGGCGTGGCAAAAATACCAGACTACCACGAAACTATTCTGCTCTGCCATCGATAAAGCGAAGCGGCTGTTTAATAATACCACCTTTCCCAACTTACTCCGCACTAACCCAAAACAATTTTGGAGAGTGATTAACCCGCGAAACGAAAACAAATGCATATTAATAATGGATCCAACTGGACAGCCTATCGCGAATAATGCAGTAGCAGAAGAACTAAACCATACCTTTTCTTCCGTTTTCACCAGAGAACCGATTGAAAACCTCCCTGATGTCTCCCCCCACAACTACCCTACCATGCCGGACGTCATTTTTTCACCTCAGGGCATCCAGAAAATTATCGAGTCATTAAAACTTACATCATCCTGCGGCATCGATGGTATAAATGCTAAGGTGCTCAAAAATACCAAAGAAATCACCAGTGTCATTCTTTCCTATATTTTTCAGCAATCACTCTCATCCGGCATCGTTCCTCACGACTGGAAAGTGGGTAAGATCGTTCCGGTTCCTAAGCCTGGTTCATCTAGTTACCGGCCAATTTCCTTAACCAGCGTCTGTTCAAAAATAATGGAACATATAATTCATTCACAAATCGCTAACTTCCTTACCTCAGTTAAATTTTTTCACCCTAACCAACATGGATTCCAAAGGGGACTCTCATGCGATACTCAGCTTGCACTATTCATCCATGACTTAAGCGCTAGTGTAGACCTTAACATACCAGTTGACGCCCTTTTTATTGACTTTGAGAAAGCCTTTGACAAAGTTCCCCACAACCGCCTACTACTAAAACTCTCCCAATTAAGCCTTAACCAACTTGTCTACAATTGGATTCAGGACTTCCTCACTAACCGTCAGCAATTTGTTGAAGCTAACGATACGCCCTCTTCCCTTTCCAACGTAATCTCCGGTGTGCCACAAGGTACAGTCCTAGGACCCCTCCTCTTCTTAATTTACATCAATGATTTACCCGATAACATTTCATCTAACATCCGCCTCTTTGCCGACGACTGTGTAATCTACCGACCTATTACTAACGTTTCAGATACAATTACTCTCCAGCAGGACCTACTAAAGCTGGACGAGTGGTGTCGCAAATGGCTCATGGTATTAAATACTAATAAAACTGCACTTATTTCATTTCACAGACGCCAAAACTTACCCACCACTAACTATAATATTAATGGCTCCATAGTTTCTTCCCTAAGTTCCATTAAATATCTCGGTGTTAACATTTCACAGAATCTAAACTGGTCTTTTCACGTAAGTAAAATAGTTAACAATGCTAACAGAGCTCTCGGTTACCTTCGTCGTAACTTGCATCTTGCCCCTCCATCAGTCAAATTACTAGCCTACAAAACACTAATTCGCCCAAAACTAGAGTACGCATCCGCCATTTGGGACCCATTCCAAATTAACCTAAGTAAGTCCATCGAACTAATTCAAAACCGAGCAGTTAGATTCATCTACTCAGATTACTCGTATCATACCAGTGTTACCACCCTTAAAAGAATAGCAGATCTACCTAACCTTGACCTACGCCGTAAGGTTTCCAGACTATCCTTGTATCACAAAATGTATCATACGTTTCATTACAACTGTCCCATTCAATCAGCTCATCGTACTTCAGCCCGCACAAGCCACCACAAGGCCGTGTACCCACCTCCTGCATGTACCACAGCCCACCATCACTCCTTCTTCGCTCAAGCAGCCAGGGACTGGAACGATCTTCCTCCAAGTGTCATCCATCATAGCAACACGGATAGATTTAAAAATGCCATAGAATCATTGTTTTATTAACCCTATATTGTTTGCCCACACCCTCATGTAAAGCCCCCTGTTGGGTGGCCTTTGAGGTATATTAAATAATAAATAATAGCATCCCACCGCTGCTACCAGTTGTTAAAGGCTCGAAGATTGATGGCAGGTACGGCGGGTTTTCTTTATGGTAGCTGGCACCCCGCCGTCGTCCACATAGCCGATGCTCGCCAGTGAGGCGGAAGCGTTGAGAGAGGTAGAACGAAGATTTATTTACATTATAGAAGAAATATAGAAACTGTGCAGGGATCCATAAGATCCCGCATTATGTACAACAGAGATTCAGTTCATCGTACCGCTCATGATTCCACTCATAATTCTACGCATGATTCTACATAAGATTCCGCAATATGTGCAACAGAGATTCAGTTCATGATTCCGCACAGGATTCACAAAATGCTTTGACTTTTATAACCCACCGTCTCCTTTACACCGAGATCCGAAGAAGGCGGCGGTAAGTACTCTCGCCACAAATCAGGTGACGAAGCCTCAATGGTCCAATGTGAGCACGAGCGCACCACACATTGACGCACACGGCACCCACCTTGAAGGCGCCGCAGGGCGATTAGGTTTAATCTGGAGAGGGAAAGTTGAGCTCTTCTGGGGAGTTCGCCGCTAACTTGAACGTCAGCAGCGGTCCATGCTGCTTTCAGCTTCAGGTAGTTCGAACACTAGATCCCTAAGAACGGCTCCTTCGACGTCTTCCCACGCTTCCGGGCTGTCGGTGCTTCGCGATGTTCTCGCGTAGATGACAATAGACGAGTCAAGAGGTTGACTTAATGAGACCAGCCACATTGGCCCTGTCCCCCCGCTGTTCGAGCCCCTTCAACAAAAGGCTTGTCTCGTGAAGCTTTCGTTGAGACCCGACTGCTTCCTGCAACATCTATAGGACAATGTCTTGCAGACTGGGCGCCGATGGGGTTGAAAGCCTCCCTAGTAGACCGGCTTACGCACAATGGCGTCTGCCCAGACGAATTGCCGGGCCAAACGTAACACTGTACATTGACGCCGCTTATCTGTAAGTTTACGGGGGGGGGGAGTTCCCTTTTTCAATTGTTTTTTGTTATTTTAGTCAGAGCTATGGGTGTTGATCAATAAGTGCCACGTTTGTACGCGTTCCACCAGAAACACTCGCAAAGTAGCAGCTGTCACTGCTTCCGCAGAAACAAGCAGCGGCCTAGCCAGAAATGTTTTAGGGACGAAGCTCCTTATAGCGGCACCCGTTCGTCTCTCGTAACCGTTGTAGTAGTGTGTAACAATACAGTATTTTGACCTCCATCGTGGTGCCCGTGAAAGATTTCGGTGAGAGAACAATAAAAAATAGTGCTCAATGTACATGCCAATGGCTGCTAATGGGGAATGAGAGACAGGAGCTTTCGGCTTCCAGTTAACGCGCACGCTGCGATCCCCATTAGCAGCCATTGGCCTTTCCATTGAGCACTATCTGACAGGAAAAGGTTGCTACGTTATATTCCCTGGGTGTAACCTCCTTGGTTTTAAAAAGGTTTAACGAGCGTTGGGTCGCAGTGCCATGAATACAGTGAACTAGTATATACCATGAACACGAGGTGGATAAAGGTGGGCAGTAGGCCCGAAGTGCAAGCCGTAAGAAAGTGTGCATGTGCCACCTCTCGTTTAGTCCATGGAATGTCCGCTGGATGGCGGTGCTTCTATATGGGGAATATATGATGAAAAGATGTGAGATAATGGTACTTGGAGTGTTGAATAGATGGACAAACGGACACACAGACAGATGCATGAATGGCCGCATGAACGGACGCGGGGGCGGATGCCTGGACGAACGCAGGGACAGATGCACGAACAGATGGACACACGGACGGGCGGATGTACGCATAAACGGTCACACAGGCGGACGCATGGACAGACGAAAGCTTCCCCCCACTCTCCATCATTCACTCCGTGGATATGCTGCCAATTTTTTTCTTTCTTTTCAGGGGAGGGGGGGGCGAAGGTGGCGTTTAAACGTACTTTATGTGTTGATCTACCACTGGGAGTACGCCTTCGCTTGCCTGCAAGCAGACGAGCCGCATGGGCTAATCCTGCATTTTCTTGTATATAGAAAAGAATAAGCTAAATATTGCCGTAATGTGGTTATGGCTTACCTATTCAAGAAGTTGGTCGAGAAATGTTGCCGTAAGGTGTACGACTTTCTCAAGGCGCCATTTTGAGCCGGTGAGGTTTCGCCATTCATCATCGCAGATGCCTTATTTTGTGTGCGACAGCTGGAATATGACAACCAATTCTTCTTACAGATCCGTGTATGCACAGTGGTTGCTTACTGGCTGTGTGATCCATTTTCGGACGATTTGGCTGTCTACATCGGTAGAAGAAGCAGCCAGCATTTAGAATTTGAACACCTTGAAGGAACACCGCCGGAAGGCTCACGGCCCCATTGAGTCCGTCAGTGCCATGTCGCTGTGAAGGCGATCTTGTGGGATGCTTTGTCTATAATTGATCTGAGACATAATGGGTGTAGAGTTAAGGCTGGTGCACACCGGCGACTAGCAGCAGTCGCGCGACCATTTGCCACTGGTTGCAAACACTCGCAAACGGTCGCAAACGGTCGCAAAGCGACTGCTTTAGCTAGTCGCTTCCTGACCAATTTTTTAGGCTGGTCAGAAAGCGACTATCGGTCAGCAAGCGACTAGCCAAAGCAGTCGCTTTGCGACCGTTTGCGACCGTTCACGACTGTTTGCGACCAGTCGCAAATGGTCGCACGACAGCTGCTAAGTCGCCGGTGCGCACCAGCCTTTAGACACTATACCGGTATTAGCGGGACTGCCCGAACTTTTCTGGCAGCGTACCGAGTCTCTCCATCCTTGTCCAACAGCTACAAGTCGTGGATTTATTCCGAGCCATAAAGCTGGAAACACTTACGTGAGACAACGCAAGTCGAACGCGCCTCACGGTAAGCAGCATAAACATCGCATAAATCGCAGGCTCAAAATAATGCAGTAATGGCTGGCGTTCACTACGAGAGGCTTTAGCCACTCTAGTAGAACTTCGGCGGGAAGTACGAACACGTTTACGTGTATGTTATTGAGCAAGAGAAAATGCTTCGAACCGTAAGTAGCCTACCGAAGTGCTTTGAGCCCGCAGCTATAAAGAAACAGTGTATTTGTCTGGAAGATATCACCACCACAAAGACTCATTTCACTAGCTAGCTAAAGCAATAATTGTACGCACACCCAACTCTCTGCCCCGCTTTCCTTCACAGAAGAGTCGGCCACCCTATACCTGGCGGGCCAGCCACCGAAACCATGAATTTAGTCACACGTATTGGTGATCGTTAAACCACCCTAGCCAAGGTTGGTTCGATTATTCACTTTTAAACATTTGTGGCACATACCCCCTATGAAAATTACCAGATATGGGTACTCAGCTAAGAAAAAATCGGGACGCCAGTAAGTATACGTACAGCAAATAAAACTTTTGTTAGGTATTCCTTGCGAGATTATCGGTCAGTGCAAACCTTAGTCAGGGATACCATTATGGCGGGCTGGTTGCACAAGTTAACATACCCCTGTGCTCAAGAAGGAAGGAAGGAAGGAAGTGCCTGGAAGCTGTGGCACACACCCACGCTGAGCGATTGGCTAAGAACCTGGTAGTTCTGGCGAAATACTGTTAATTTGTTAGCTCACGGTTTTTATACTCTTGAAAAAAGGGCAAAAGATAATGAGAAATGGACAATTAGAAATAACGGATGTAGAAAATGAAGCAGATAGTTTCACCAAGAACAATAAGTAAATGATTGAATAAAGCATGGAAAAAAGGTAATTTAGGAGTAATATTAGAGTCTACAGTCTGAATATTTTCATTTATTTATTTATTTGTTTGTTTATTTTGTAGCGAAGCCCTCGAACTTTGAAATGGGTCAAACTCTAGATTGCCTACTAATGGGGCTACCCAACAAGGACGCCACTTGCGCTGAGGGTCCGTGCTTGACCGTCACATGCTTGACCATCACTGTCGCCATAGCGTATGATCGCTGGTTTCCGGCTAATAAAGGCCTTAACAATTTGATGGAGAGTGCTGCGTTCCCTTTCGAAGCCCTTGGAGCTTCGAGCACGTACCCTGCCATCTACCATGCCCCACGACGCCTCTCAGCAAACGACTCCTCCCATGCCATCCCCTTGTCCGGTGTCCCCAGGATCCGTCACCCATCTTCACAGGCGCCGATGGTACTGACATGGAGGACTGGCTCGCCATTTACGAGCGCGTGAGCGTCCCCAACAAATGGGACGAGGACGGCAAGTTGACGAACTTAGTGTTCTACCTCCCGGGCGTAGCCAGTTTGTGGTACAACAACCACGCATCTGATTTTGCAATCTGGTCGGATTTTAAGACCGCTGTAATCAACGTTTTCGGCCGCCCTGCCGTTCGTAAGCTGCAAGCCGAGCAGCGCTTGCGTGAACACGCTCAGCAGGCTGGTGAGTCATTCACCAGCTATATTGAAGATGTACTGGACTTGTGCAACAAATCCAATCAAACTATGCCAGAGTCTGACAAGATCCGAAACATCATGAAAGGCATTGACGATGATGCCTTCACGATGCTGCTTGCCAAAAATCCCGGCACAGTGGCTGAGGTCATCACATTGTGTCAGAGCTACGAGGAGCTCCGCCGGCAGCGTTTGTTGACACATCGCTCCCCACCACGAGCTGCAACGCTTGCTGGCTTGGAGGCCGGTTGTGACGAAGTGGCTTTGATGACAGACCTCAAGTCCTTCATTCGGGAGGAAATTGCGTGCCAGTTCTCTCTCTTTCCCTTTGCCCACCCACCGGCTATTCAACAATCAGCCACTACCATTCTCCCTTCCATTCGTCGGGCGATTGAGCAGGAAATAGCGGAGGTCATGCCTGCGTACCACCCTCAACAATTTCGGCTCCTGCGCCCCTCAGCTACGCCCAAGTTGTCGCCAGGCCGCCTCAAATCGTTCCAGCACCAGCCCTTCTGACTTACGCCGAAGCTGCTTCTCGACCTCCGTCTTTGGCAGCGGGTATGCCCGCTAGGTATGTTGGCGCAACCCCTCAGCCTCATTTACAGCCCACCATGCAGCCTTTTCAGCCACCATTTCGAGCAAGACCCACCCCAGCAAACCGATGGCGCACACCCGACAACTGGCATCTGCTTTGCTTGTGGCTACGCCGGTCACGTAGCCCGTTACTGCTCTCGAGTACAGCCGGCTCCCTATTTTTCGCCTGTTGCTGGCCAGCTTAGTCGTCGATATAATGACGAACTGCCATCTATGCCACGGTCGTCTCGCCCAGGTCCGTCTCCTCGAAGGTCGCCGTCTCCACGACGTCGTTCCCTGTCCCCCTTGCGGCCGAGTTCGGCTGCTCATGAGCGGGAAAACTAGTCGTCGCAGTCCCAGAGGCAAGGACTGCGACGCTATTGCAATGTGAAAGCACTCAGAACAGCCCATCGAATGTCATTGACGTGCTTGTGGACAGTGTTCATGCATCGGCTCTTATTGACACTTGAGCTGCCGTAACAGTTATGGACAAAAAACTTTGCCGCTTGTTTCGAAAAGTGACGACGCCCCTTTTTGGGTTGTCTCTCCGTACTGCTAGTTTGCATCGTATTCCTCCTACAGCAGGGGGCACAGCTCGCGTTGTCATTCAAGATGTTCTTTATGTCGCCCAGTTCATCATCATTTCGGCATGCTCTCATGACGTCATCCTGGGGTGGGACTTTCTCTCCCGCCACGACGCCGTCATCCATTGTTCCTCCGCCGATATTGAACTGTCACCCTTCTCGCATTTGACGCCAGAAGACAGTCCCTCGACACTGAGCAAAATTCTCATGAAAGACGATACAACAGTGCCTCCAAATTCGACGACAGCTGTGTTGGTCTACTGCCCTGGTCCCTCCGACACAATTGCACTCGTTTCGCCATCCGACCGCGCTTGTAGCAGGAAAGGGTTGTTAGTACCTTTCGCGACCGTGCAAGTCACCCAGGGCAACGCCACTATTTTTGTAACCAACCTATCTCCGTACACTGTTACCTTGCTTCGAGGGGAATGTCTCGGCAGAGTAGAACCAGTCGACGACGCATAAGTCCAGGATGTACCCGATGAATCGCGTTGTCCCAGTCCGCGTACCATCAATGCTATTTCCACTTCTTATCTGTCATCTGCTGAAGTATTTGGCCCCTCCATTGCTGACAACCTTACGGCGGTACAGCGTTCCCAGCTTCTCGACCTGTTGCAAGAATATCGTTCTCCTTTCGACGTCGGGCGAAGTTCTCTCGGTCGCACGTCCGCTGTTACATACCACATCGACACTGGTGCCCATCTACCTTTACGGCAACGTCCATATCGCGTGTTGCCTGCTAAACATCGGGTAATTAACGAGCAGGTTGATGATATGCTCCGACGCGACGTCATTCGCCCCTCGAACAGTCCATGGGCGTCTTCTGTTGTCCTTGTTGCGAAGAAAGGCGGTTCTGTGTGAACTACAGACGGCTCAATAAGATCACTCGCAAGGATGTTTATCCACTGCCGCGTATCGATGACGCGATTGACAGCCTTCAGGGAGCCGATTTTTTTTCTTCTCTTGATCTGCGCTCGGGGTACTGGCAAGTACCAATGGCTGACGACGCTCGACCGAATACCGCCTTCGTCACACCCGACGGCTTGTACGAGCTCAACGTCATGCCAATTGGTCAATGTAATGCACCTGCGACCTTTCAGCGCATGATGGACACCATTCTGCGCAACTCGAAATGGTACACGTGCTTGTGTAACCTCGACGATGTCGTTGTCTTCGCTCCGGATTTCTCCACGCATCTCCAACGTTTGAAAGAAGTTTTCGCACTTGTGAGCAATGCCGGCTTGCAACTAAATCTGAGGAAGTGCCGCTTTGCAGCACGGCAACTCACCATCCTTGGGTACGTCGTGTCCAAGGACGGTATTCTTCCTGATCCAGCCTAGCTTCAAGCCGTGGCCGAATTCCCCAAACCTGCGTCCATCAAAGATCTGCGTAGTTTTGTGGGCCTGTGCTCATACTTCCGACGTTTCATACGAAACTTTGCGACGATCATATCACCCTTGACGAAGCTCCTTGGAGGTAACGGGCCCCTTAATTCGTGGTCATCCGAGTGTGACGACGCGTTCGCAAAGCTCCGCCATTTGTTGACGTCTCCTCCCATTCTACGCCCCTACGACCCTGCGGCCCCAACGGAGGTGCACACGGACGCCAGCGGTGTAGGCCTCGGCGCTGTCCTGGCGCAGCGCAAACCCGGATTTCCTGAATATGTCGTAGCATATGCAAGCCGTACGCTCACGAGAGCTCAGACAAACTGCACCTTCACGAAAAAAGAGTGCCTGGCAATCGGCTGGGCCCTTACAAAGTTTCGATCTTATTTGTATGGTCGCCTATTCGATGTTGTCACCGACCATCATGCACTATGCTGGCTGTCATCATTGAAAAATCCCTCAGGCCGTCTCGCCCGTTGGGCTCTTCGCTTACAAGACTACGACATCCGCGTACTGTACCGCAACGGACGCCAGCATGCTGACACCGACGCCCTCTCGCGCTCCCCTCTACCTGAAGACGACGTGCCCCGCTCAGTAACCTCAATTGCTGTTGCCATCGGTGTCGACATCCTCGCTACCGAACAGCGAAAGGATAATTGGATTGCCCCGCTGATCGACTAGCTCTCTGATCCATCCGCAACACCATCCAAGCATGCCTTGCGTCGTCGAGCTCACCATTTCGCCATCCTTCGACGCCGTGGCGAGAAGGCCCCGTCGGGGACTACCTCGTAGTTCACATCGGTCACGCGTCACAACATTTTGTAGGGTGCAAATTAGCGACTGAGCCGTTTTTCTGACAATCCCTGGCGTCGAACTGGAGTCCACACCCAAACTTGGACACCTAGATGATAGTCAACTTGTCGATGGAAAGCGTCGTAGTGGCATGCGTCTGTACTCTGCTGGTGCGTGATGTGTAGGCGTGCTATCTGGCATGCTTCTTCGGCGTACTGGATAAGCTGCAAAGCGTCAGGCATGATCAAAGCGCCGCGATTGTGTGGAAGCATCGCACCCAGCATGGTCTAAACATCACATCCATACACAAGACGGCAAGGCGTGAATCCCATAGTTTCCTGGATGGCAGTATTGTACGTGAATGTGATTGATATGTGGGGTTTAACGTCCCAAAACCACCATTTGATTATGAGAGACCACGTAGTGGAGGGCTTACGTGAATGTGACGTATGGTAGCACCTGGTCCAAGGTCTTATGCTGGACATCAATGTATACGTGGTTAACATGTCAGCGATGGTTTTGTTGAATCGCTCTGTCAAGCCGTTTGTCCGTGGATAATATGACGTGGTCTTGCGATGGCTCGTGCAGCTGAGCTTGAATACGTCATGAATGAGCTGGGCTGTAAATCTGTCTGTGATTACGCACAGACAGATTTACACACACTCAGACAGATCACGCACAGACAGAAGTGTCTGTGATTACGCACGATCGGGAGCGATGTCGAAAAATGATCTGGTTCATAAAAAAATTGGGCAACATCGGAAGCCGTAGCATGTTGTAGTGCCTTTGTTTCAGCGTACTTCGTCAAATAGTCTGTGGCTAGTACAATCCACTTGTTGCCGGCAGATGACAGCAAAAAGGGCCCCAGTAAATTCTGTCCTATTTGATCGAATGGCACCCTAAGCAGTTCGATTGGTTGAAGAAGGCCCGCGGGCTTCAGTGGCGGGGATTTGCGGCATTGAATTCCCGGCAGCTTTTCACGTATCGCTCAATGGATGCGGAAAGCTTAGGCCAGTAGTACGCTTGTCGAACTCGAGGGAGAGTTCGAGAGGAACCAACTGACCAGATGTGGGCTCATCGTGGCAGGTGAGAAGAATGTCCTCACACATGTCAGTTGGCACGACTAAAGGATAGGTTCTCTCTTTGCCGTTGGAGTTTTTTTTATACAGAACCCCATCTTGCAGGCAGAATGACGAGAGACTTCGAGAAATACATCGAGGCATGGAAGAGTTACGTCCTTCAAGGTTTTCGATAACTGCACAGATTTCATCGTCCGCGCGCTGTCTTGTAATCAGATCTATTGTAGTAAGGGCCCCAAGGAAACCACCGTCATCCTCGGTGTCGTGGCCACAAACTTCGACAAGGGCGCGAGACAATGAATGGGCATCTTAGTGCTTGCGGCCCGATTTGTAAGTGATAAAGAAATCGAATGCCTACAGACGAAAACTCCATCGTGCCAGTCACTTGCACGGGTCCCGTAAGTTAGCTAACCAGGACAACAAATGATGGTCTGTCACTACCTTCAAGTGGCGTCCATAAAAATAAGGCCCGAGTTTCATCGTGGCCCATACAACAGCGAGGCACTCTTTCTCTGACGTGGAGTAGTTGACCTCGGCGCAGGAAAGAGTGTGGCTAGCATACACTATCACTCGCTCCATCCGCTTTTGTAGTTGGATGAGGACAGCACCAAGACCCACGTTGCTGGCGTCAGTATGAATCTCAGTATCAGCATCTTGGTCAAAGTCAGCGAGGACTGACGGTGTCTGCAAATGCTCCTGTAGTTCAAAGAAAGCTGCGTCCTGTTTTTCCTCCCAGACGAATGGCACCTCTTTATGAGTGAGTCGAGTGAGCGGTTCAGCAATGCTAGGAAGATTGGCTATAAATTGGCAATAGTACACGCAGAGCCCTAGAAAGCGACGTACTGCCTTCTTATCATGTGGAACAGGAAACGACGCCACGGCGGTGCTTTTGTCGGGGTCTGGTCGAACAATTCGCACTGAAAATATGACCGAGAAACTTCTGTTCTTTATAACCAAAGTGACATTTTTCTGGCTTCAGCATCAGGTTACCAGAGCGGAGTGCTTCCAGCAGAGTCTGCAGACGCTTCAGGTGCTCCTCAAAGGTCACAGAAAACACGAGAACACCATCCATATAAACTAGGCACGTGTGCTACTTTATACTGGTAAGGACAGTGTCCATCATTCTCTGGAATGTTGCAGGTGCGAAACAGAGGCCGAAGGGAAGCACCTTGAATTCATATAGGCCATCTAGTGTAACAAAGATGGTTTCTGCACAATCTTGTTCATCAACTTTAATCTGCCAGTAGCCACTTTTCAAGTCCTTTGATGAAAAATACTTGGCTCGCCGCAGTCTGTCGAGGGCATCATAGAAGCGGGTCAGTGGATAGACGTCTTTTTTTAGTCACGGTGTTAAGTTTTCTGTAGTCTACGCAGAAGCGCAGTGATCCGTTTTTTTCTTTACGAGAACGACCGGCCATGACCAGGGACTCTTGGAAGGTTAGATAACGTCATCTTGCAGCATCTTCTCGACTTGTGCATTTATTACATCACGTTCCTTTGCAAAACGCGGTAAGGGTGTTGTTTTATGGGCAAGGCATCGGTATACGTAATTATTTAGAGTTTGGTGATCAGTGTCTGACGAACCTCCAAGTTGGATGCGAAGCACTCTTCAAATTTATATAGCAGTTCACGTAGCTCAGTCTGTTGTTGTTCAGAGAGGGTCAAATTGACATCAGCTTTGGCAAGTAACGAAGTCACATGCCTTGCTGTTGGCCGAAGCCCATTGTCGGTTGATGTAGATGCGAAACATTCAGCAATGTCTGCGACAGGGTAAGCGAAAGCGATGGCCGTGTGACAAAACAAGTGCCGGTGCTCATTACTGAGATTAGTCACAAGTAGGGCAGAGTGTCTGTCATGAAGGGTGACGAGGCTGCGTGCAGCACAGACACATGGCGCAAACAAAAGTGCCAAGTTGCTTTCGGCGACAACCTCACCATCCCGGAACTTGTCGGACACCACATTAACTAGGATGCTAGAACGTAGAGGCAACGTGATACTGTCGACAGAAACGCGAAACGTACTGTCGCGGCTGCCGTCAGATTTTTCGGCAGATCCATCTGTCGAAAACGTCACGGTATGCTCCCGAAGATCGATAACAGTGCCGTGCTCCTGTAAAAAGTCAACTTCCAGGATTAGGTCTCGGGAACAGTCACGAAGTATGAGGCAGCTGGCGAAAAACGTACATCCCCGAATGCTCAACCTGGTAGTGCACATGCCGATTGGGAAGACTACATGCTCGCCGGCAGTACGAATTTGTTTGGTAACAAGGCGTAACAACTTTTTTTTTGTGCACCGCTACTTTTCGGCACATGATTGAATAGTCCGCACCTGCATCCAATAATGCACTAACATCGTGGTGACCATCGACTACCACATGTATCTCGAAAAAAAATCTGCTTCCGGCTTTCGTCGCTGTCATCGGTGAATCGATGTGGGTTCGTGCTTGCGTCGATGGGAGGCCTTGCTTGCGTCGAGTGTCAGCGGACTCGCTCCCTAAGGTCCCTGTTGCTAGTTTTCCCGCCTAGGACTTGGCGAGCGCACCTGCGCCACCCATGGGAGGCTCCAAAAATTGGGAGAAGATCGTCTTGGGGATGGGGCTGCCACTGCCGCGGCCGTGGCATGCGCTGTTGTGAGAGGTAATCATGGTACGCATGTTTTGCAATCCTCATAAAGGTGCTCCTAATTCGTAGCAGAGCTTCTAACACAGGTGCCGGAAAATTATAAAAAAGCCTCAAAGTTTGTTCCCCATTTTTGGCAGGTTATGTATGTTAACACCACCAAGAATCTGGGCAGTTAGAATGACATTACAAAAAAAAATGCCACTTCATGGTGTGCAAATATTTGCAGAGAGATAGATAAATACTTGCAGAAACCAAATATCTCAATTTTAAAAATGAATTTTTTTGTCACTTTTTGGTCCTAAAGACCAGTCTGCCCCCTCAGGCTGGAACATAATGGGGCAATTTCAATATTCCTATTATAACAAACATTCAAGATAGAACATCACGATGAAATTTCGATTTCAACGTTCATTTAAACAGTTTAAGCGGAGATCTCAAACAGTCTCTAAATAACCCTTTAGTTTACCGGCCTAATTTGTTTGTACCAAGTCGCCAAAAAAACCGTTTCAGGGTCCCCTTTAAAGGATCGTACTGCAAGAACGAAAAAACAATCAGTGCATATACCTCCTACTGAGAATCTCCGACGAAATCATACAATGACATACTTGATTTCAGCCTTTCCTGGCCTCCAGGCAGAAAATAACTGTGAATGCAGCACTCCCGGTATTCGAAAATCGCAATTAGCCAGTAAGCACCACTAACCCCTGTTGCAAGGAACACGTACGAGAGCAGCGGCATAGGCAGTGCTTACAGCGCCTACTGCGATTCGTGTATAAAAGAACATGAGCAGACCGGGCCTCAAGTACTGTCGCTGACAATTACCCAATGTAAAAATAACCTATTTTCCAAACTAAGTTGCTAAGCGATTCAATATTTGATCTAACAATAGCAGCTGCCCACTGCCTTCGCTGGCGCTTCATCTACGCTCGTAGCCAGGAATATTTTACAAGAGGCACTTGCTGAAGGCCTTGACTATTCCCGAGAAGATATAACGAACACGGATAATAACGAAATATCGAATAACAACGAAATGAAAAACAGTCTTGCAATAGATATAGCATTACGAAAAACCGTTATAACGAATTTTCAGATATAACAAACATACTTTCTTGCAACATGCACTTTGTTATACAGTCGAACCCTTTTATAAGAGACATTGATATAAAAGACCAATGGGTTTAAAGGGACACTAAATCCAACTATCATGTCGACATTTATTCTTGAAACAGCGGTCCAGAAACGTCATAGTGTTACTTTTGCCCCAAAGAAGGGCTTATTTTAAAATAAAATCAAATTTTAGAAGTACGCATCAGGTTAGCGCACTTAAAATTACCCGCCGGACCATCTCGCATCACTGTTGCCGTGCACAACGTTGCCCTGCTTTACTGTATGGCCATTGACACTAGTAGCAGCAAAACAAAAGCAGCGCGAACCACAGCAGAAGCAATGGCTGCTATTGGCTCCGAGATGGCAGACATCTTTTGGCTCAACTGGGCCCCACTAGATGGCACGAACTGTCCAGTTTAACCAGGCGTAAATTGAATTTTTTAACCACTCACGACATTCCTCGTAGTAACGGCCGGCGTTCCTTTTTTTTTCACAAATCAAACAAAAACGAACGAGAAGCATTTCATTACATCTCTTGATGCACGAAAGGTCATTTATTTAGAGCAGCTAGTTCGATTACTGATGATTAATTGTAAGCGATTTGTCTGACGTCATCGGGATCATTTTGAGAATTTCCTACAGTAATGCATACGTTCACGTGCATTCACCTAAACCTCTTGCTAAGTAGGGCACTGCTGTTGATAATATTGTCATTTTGGAAGTCGTCATACATTGAGTTTTTACTCTCACGTAAATTGTTATGTAACTTTAGTGTCCGTTTAAAAGACACCAGTGTGCCTGCAGTAAAATATTGTTTTATAAAACTAGGAAAATGCACACATGGTATCCTGCTTATAGGAGACACCTCATATAAAACACAAGAATTGCTGTCTGGGGCACGCCTCTTATAACGGGGTTTAACAGTTCAGAAGTTCGCGTGTATCTATTTTCGATGAAGCACCCCTCTGATGAAGCATCCCGATGAAGCACCTAACAAAAAAATAAGTTCGTTATGTGGAAATTCCTTGCAGCGGTTACTCATAACACTGTCTATTGCAAGATCGTTTTTTCATTTCCTTCGTTATAACCGATATTTCATATATTCGTGTCCGTTATATTGAAGTTCAAACGTATACAACACTGAACAAGTGTCGTCATCACTGGTAACAAGGCAAAAGAAAGCTTTAAAACACAACGTCCCCACTTGAGTGCACGTGCGACAATCTGCATGAAAAGCAAGCACCGTTTCCGTACGCTAGATCAACACATCTGATGCTTTTCGTTGTAAAGCGACGACAAAACTGACAAAGAAAACGGTACCCCTGATGAGTCATTTGGTCCCCCGGTTTTTTTCCCTTCCTCGAGCCTTTCCTCAGACATGTTCTTTTTCCTGGCCTCTTGCGTTTCTTCTTGGAAGAGTTGTTCGTTGCACTGTTCCCTTCTTCAGGCAGCACGTGCTCAAGTTCTACGGCGAGCCCTAATGATGTGGATGGCATGCCTCAAGGGAGAAAAAAAGAAATACTGTTTCAGTCGTATGAAACACGTCGGTCATCCAAGAGGACCACAAAAAAAAAGAACTGTGCTGAGGCAGAGAGAAACGTTTGCTGCAAAACAATCGAGCCTCAAAATTTAATTCTGCACAATACTTGGTGCACATGGCGGGCAAAAATAGGCAAAGCAAGTGTTCACTAACAACTCAGATGTTTGTTGAATGAAAACAGAAAGGAAACACCAGCTCAAACGAAATGCATGTTTGCCACAGCACAACAATTCAAAGGCCTTGCAAAGATGCAAAAGCAAAGAAATAATATTGAAGAGCATGCAAAGAAAAGTATGCAGGCTAAAGCTACCCTGCCGCAAAAATGTAATCTTGCTTCACGATATCGCAACTGAAGGAGAGCTGATGCAGCTACACCAGCATTCTTTATGACGGGACATTCCGTTGTATCGGGTGCTGTGTCATCTTTATGCGTATACCAAGCTGTTGTCTTAGCCTATATAAGCTGGCAATGGAGCACTTTCATGCTGCGCGAAGGCACCACAAAATTACTTTACTGACACCTGAAAATAAAGGCCTTTGAAGCCGTTTATTTCTCCGTCTTCTTGGTGTCATTTTCACGCCAATAAAATTTCAATCAAAGCAAATTTAATTTGTTTACCTCATTATCTTAATTCTTATTACGGCTCTCAACTGTACTGCGTCCCCGTTTTCCTCCACCCCTGCCAGCAAAGGACTTAGATCAAAATACCGATGCTTCTATTCTATCTCATGAAATAACCAGTGTTGTACCTGCTACCGGAAAAGAATGCAACAAAGTGCATTTCTCGTTACATTAAAAAAATGGAACACGTTACGGCCCAGTCTTACCAATAAGAAATGTTAATCCGCTATTAATTAACCACCGATATCCTGGAAATGTAGAAATAAGATCCATACGTCTATGTCTATTGATAACATCTAATCAACATCCCCATGATGTACCATTTTTACAGTCTAGAGAGCCGACGTATTATTAACGTCGCATGCACTTCTCCCTTACACAAAAACTAGATGTTGCAAATGATGTCGCCTGTACGTGCTCAAAACATCAAATGCATCACAGAAGTTTCTGTCATCTAAAACCCCTTAAGATGAATCTTATAACACTAAATTCATTCTGACACATAAAATATAGAAAGTACTTGGAAATAAATTGACATGTAATGTTCAAGCGTACGTAATATGCATAAACTTACATGTGTGACCATAAAATTAGCATGCGTGGCGTTAGTGCTGCTGTACATGATAGCACGAAATCATGCACACTGAAGGTGCTTTTAGGTGTGAAGCACTTTAGGTGCCTGTGTGGTCGTCGCTTGGCGTACAATTAGAAAAGAGGTAGCAAGCAAGAATTAGAAAGAGATAGAAAAAGAAGAAAAGTAGAAAGGGCAAGAGAAATGGATAATTAGAGGAGCAATAAAGACAGAAAAAAACTGAAAAGAAAGAGAAGAGACAAGAGATAGCTCAAAAAAAAACAAGGCAGACTTCCCCTCTTTCTTCAGGCTTCTTGGCACCACTAGTGCAAAGCTGCCTTAATTTATGTTTTTAACCCCCGTACTGCCCCGTTTGAGCAAACATACAAGGTTGACCACATCCAGAATTCAAGTTAGTAAATCCAGAATGTTTATTCAACCTCACGATGGAAACATATATGTCCTCTGATCAAAGTAACAATAAACACACTAACGATTTTCTTAAAATTATGTATGCAACACCAGCTTCTTCATTCAAGGGCTTCAATACAAGCTAGAATGAGGTGTTCACCTTGGATATAGATAAGCATGCAGGGCATGGCTGCCCTTTGATGCAAAAAAATGTTGGAGAGAGTCCAAAGGTATGTTCTTTCTGGAAATGCTATGCATAAATTCAATATAACCTTACTATACAGTTTACACATCACACTCTAAATGAAAACACGGGTGTCGAGAACACTAAAAAGAATGCCGGGGTGCCTGAGAATACATTGAATATATTTTTAATACCACCGCATTAAAACTTATTTTGGTTTCGGTATCAAAGGTAGGCTTTGCTGTGACGTGTAAAGTCTTCCCGTGATGTCACGGGCAAACTGCAACTCGTGAAAGATGCGCCTGCTATCCTTTGCTGTCAGTCACACGTGGTTCATGATGAGTGACAGTTGTCCAGCACCCCCAAAAAGTGATTTCTGCAATTTAGGCTGCATGCTAGACGCAGATTTCGCAGACCTACTGAGCTATTTCGAAACGGCATAACACTATGATGGTGGTGGAGCTGCTTTGCACATGCTGGGAGGCATGGGCATAGCCAGGGGGTGGAACAACGAGCCCATGCTCCCCCCCCCCTCCAAATTTTTTTTCACCATAGCACAGAGAGGGAAAAGTGACCATTTCAAAAGGGTGCTCTTCCAGAAATAAAGGTAGCAATAAAAAATAAAAATAAAAAAGCTAGCAATGCGCGCAGGTGACAGCATAGAAGTACTTACACACACTTCGCTAGAAAGCTAGCAATGCAGGAGCAATGGCCGCCGGAGATCACGGGCTCAGTAACAAAACTTCGCAGCACCACTATTTCATGAGCGCCCAAATTCTCACCAGACGTTTATGTGCACGGAGAGTGCAACATTTATTTAATCGTCGACTTCGCAAATCACGACAACCGAAATGAGGTACTCGAAAGCAAAGACACTTTCACCTTTGACAAAACACCACACGCAGACGGGAACAACATAAAATAAACTCAAGGCACAGCGCTGATGCACCGCATTTTAACATCGCAATCTAAAATAGGAGTAATTTCAACAGAAACCCGTACATACGCACATGCACTTTTAGCCCGCTACCATCTTTGCCAGTGTGATAATGATGACAATAGTGAGACCATTTTTTTTTTTTTTGTTACAGTGTACTAAACTGTACCTTCGTAGCGGGCGGGCACTATGTAATAATAAATAAATATTACAGTAAAACAAAAAAAAGCTGAAAAACGGCAAACGGGCACTTTTATTTTTTTTACTGCTTGCGGCGTGGTACGCGTGATTAGTTAGGATACTCACGTCTAGTTCGTACCTTCTGCCGCTAGGCCCGTAACCTACGAGCGGCGTGGCTCTAGTCAGCACCTGTTCACTCAACTTCAGTGATTGTGGTGATGTTTTGGCCAACACAGCCCTCATATTGCATAATTTTTATGCGAAATACTTCAAAAATACCTATACTAAAAGTCATTCAGAAACATAGGTTGCCCTACACAATTCTACCGGTTTCCACGTTTGTCAACCAGTCTGCATTAAATACTTAACCTGCTCACACGACCAGCCATCTAAGCAAAACTATAGTTACATACGCATATATTTCATTAGTTAATCACAGAATCAACATAATGCAGGCCTTCTTATTCCAATGCCATCGGCAAAGTAGCAAAAAAAAACAGGTTATGTAGGTAGCACCACCAACAGCGAGCGGTTGAATGAGAGCGGAGACACGCGCTCCCGTAGAAACCCCGCCATCTGGGCAAATCAGGAGTACAGTTGGTCGTGCCTGCTAGGCCTACTTCTAGCACGTTTCGAGCAGGCTCTTGTCACCCGGCATTTGTTTCCGATTTTCCCACTCTGAGCAGATTTTCCCCCATCTTTTTCGCTGCAAGGAAAGATCAACAGGAAAGTATGTTTCTGAATATGCGCCGTGGTATTGCTTGTGTAGCGTTCGTAGTTGAAAGTTAACGTGTTGTCGTACGCAGGCAGTGATGCCAACTATGCCTTCAGTGTTTCGTGGTGAACAATGAAGGCATAGTCCAAATATACCCGTGTTTTCAAATATACCTGTGTGTCGCGGTATTGCATGAGTAGCGTTAGTAGCTGCTGTAGTTGGCATACTTCGTGGGCAGAGATGTGAATGCAATGATACTTTGAGTGTTTCACGTGTTAGTCACAAAGAAGTGTGTGTAGTGCACATGTCAAGCTTTTAATCACGAAAGGCTTTTTTGCTTGTTACTTTGTAGTGTCGTACTGGTGTTATAATGTCACAATTTATTTCTCACAGTCATGTTCGGAAAAACGCCCGTTGTGAGGTTGACAGTCTGTTTGAAGCTTTAGCAGGGTGCGACTCTCTAGCATCACATGCATGGGTTCATGGCAGCCCAGATACGATTGCATATCTATACCAACCAATACAAATGTTCATATATATATATATATATTATTTTGAACATGAAAGTAGAGCTAAGGTCAACGAAGGAATAACATGGGGAATATAATCACAGTGTACAAAATATCACTAAATAGGTCACTTGCACTTACAAATTTATTACAAATGTAAAGCTTTAAGTATCAGACTTCTATATAGCTGCCCCCTCCCCCTGGACACAATCTTGTAACTGCCTTTGACAATTGTCATCTGAGAGGAAATCAGGCTGTTGGCCAAATCAGGCTATTAGCTTAATTGAATATTTAAGTTGGTGTCACTTTTTGCCTCTCAATCAATTATTTCTTTGACTTTCTCAAAGGTGCTGTGCAAAAGGTTCACCCTGCAAATGAATTCATCATAGAGGCAGCCGTTTGAGAAAGGTTGTGTCATGCCCCAGCAAGGCACAGGAATGCAGCAAGAGGTAATAAATCTGCTATGCATTTTGCAGTAAGCTTAAAGGGCCGCTCACTAGGCCCCATACCGAATTTTAGTTAGACAGTGGAAGTTGTTGGGTGTCCGATGAGGAACATTTTGCCAAAAAAGTTTTTCAAATCGGTTCATCACGAACGGAGAAAACAGGTTTTTTGAAGCGGCGGGGAACGAGGATGAGAGGAGGCGAGCTCGAAACCCTTGCCGCTCCTCGGCGTAGCCTTTGTAAGCCAAATCTCTTTCCCACGCTCTCCAGCATCTGACCAAGAGGTGACGTGCGCATGACGTGCCCAAACAAGTCCAACCCCCGAGCACGCGAGCAGCGTTGCTTTGTTGACCAGCGTTATTTTGTGGTCTTTTGCCTGTTTCTGCGGGATGGTTTGGAAACGCTGGCTTAGAAGCGGTAGAGTAGATGAGCACATTGAGTGCGCGAACGCATAGGAGCATTCCACGGCGGTCGGCTGCTCAATGTGCTGACCGCGGGGACACGAACGCATGCGAAACGCTGACACATTAGCCCCGCATATCGTAGCATTTCACGGAGAAAAAATGAAAGAATATCGCACACAATTTTTATTGCGTCTCATTATTTATTTCAAGTATTATTAGTCCGTTAAAGCAACAATTACATAAACTACACATGTTGTGTGAAATAATTTTTGCCATGTCACGTGGTATACTGTTGACAGCGTCAGAGCAATGTCGTGACGTAGAGGACTAAAGTCATTGCTTTGCTGTCTACGTAGGGCCATTCCTATGCCCGCGTCATGCCCTCACTCTCTACGCGTGCACCGGCAGAGGGGAGGGGGAGCAGCGTTCATATTGAAAGTTGCCCCATTTCCGCGGCGCGTAGCGTTGCAAGTTTTGGCAGACGTGATCATGAACGCCTCGTCTACACATTGCTCTTGTCAGCTCAAAATTGTCAAACCTGGTGAGTGGCCCTTCCATGGAACTGACAGCTAATTTCTACAGTGCGCAGTTTTTTTCTGTTGCAATCAAAGCTCATTGGTCTCAGTATCCTGTCAGTGTGATGTAATTAAAAAACACTGTAAAACATTTTGTGTCTGCTGTGTGGATTAGTTCGTGCTTGGAAAACGAGCTACAAAAGTGATGTGCGAGCATGATAACGGTCATATGCCAGCATTTGTGTAAGTTAATAGGCTATATCAGTAGTTCTGCTCATCCAGTGGAGGCACCTATTTATGGTAAAACTAGTATACAGCTTTTCGAATCTCATATAAAGACTACAGTATATGTAATCCCTCTTAAGGTTGCCTACAAAAGCACTCGAGTGCATCTCCATGCAATCTCGGACACCACAGTTCACAACAAGTGTGCTGCTTTACTGTTGCCATGAGGGCAGCTTTTTTTCCTAGATTATTTTATCTCATTATGCTATGGAATAAATAAACTGTACATGGCTGTGTGGCATAAAGACCACAGTTTTAAAGAACAAGTATAATGCATTAAATGACAAGAAAATGCATATATATATCAATTTTGTGTCACATAGTACCAAGCCATCCCCGCATAGGCGGTACATGCATTTTTTTCAATTTTATGTTGCACTTTATGCTTCCTACTTAAATCACAAGGGGCATGATCGAAACAGTTACGAAAGTTAGTTTTCATTTGCACTAGAATCTTGTGACATGTTCTGATGTATTGTTGATCCCTTTATTGGTTATGTTTCTCAACATACTTGGACGTTAAGTCGCCTCTGAGAAATTCCGAGCAAGATGAATGTTATCGGGATAGCTTTATAACACAATGTGGCAGACAATTACGCATACACTGAATACTCAAGTTTGTGTCCAGTATAGCTTTTATCTGCTGCACTGTTGTACGAGAACATCACTTTCTTTTGTAGTAGGATGTTTCGAAACTGACACTTACAATGAAGCACAAATTAGTGAAATGTCTTTGTATGTATTGATACTCGTAAGACCCGAGGGCATTCCAAATTGCTTTTTAGGTTCTAGAACTAGCTATACTTACATATGCTGAAATGAGTAACATCGTTATTGCTAATGTATGCATTAGTCATCTGCATTTGCTGTGTTTCTGAAGTAGGCATCATCTTTTTCAATTCTTCTGTAAGTTCAGGAGTGCAGCATCACAATTTAGGCCAAGCATTTTTTCTCATGATAATATAGAGTATCAGTACTGTTGGTGTGCTTTTGCTTGAATGTCTTATAGTATTTCTTTTCACTGTTTCTGGATAGCTTGTACTGATTCTCTTTTTTCTTGTATTCTTAGGATCAACTGCTTGTGATGAGTAGCCATGGTGCATTATGAAGCTTCCAAGAGGAACTTCTTTTCAAGAGGAACTTCGTTGAATATTTTCGTGCAGCAATTTTTCATTCACATCACTTGAAGCATTCAAAGAGACTTTCATTGAACTTTTGTACATTCTCATAACTTTGAACTTTCAAGGGAAACTTCGTCGAGGATTTTTCGTCAGCAATTTTTTATTCACATCACTTCGAAGCTTTCAAGGCGAACTTCATTGTAGACTGTTGTACAGTAATTTTTTATTCACATAACTTTAGGCTTTTAAGGGGAGCTTCGTTGAGCAATTTTTCGTTCACATCACTTCAAAGCGTTCAAAGTGAACTTCATTGAAATTTTGTACATTCTCATAACTTTGAAACTTTCAAGGGGGACTTCGTGGAAGATTTTTGGTCAGCTATTTTTTATTCACATCACTTTGAAGCATTCAAGGTGAACTTTATTGTAGACATTTTTGTACAGTAATTTTTCATTCACATAACTTTAGGCTTTTAAGGGGAACTTCGTTGACCAACTTTTCATTTACATCACTTCAAAGCGAACTTCACTGAACTTCTGTACATTCTCATAACTTTGAAACTTTCAAGGGGAACTTTGTTGAAGATTTTTGGTCAGCAATTTTTTTTTCACATCACTTCGAAGCGTTCAAGGCAAACTTTATTGAAGACTTTTGTATAGTAATTTTTCATTCACATAACTTTAAGCTTTCAAGGGGAACTTCATTAAGCAATTTGTCATTCACATCACTTCAAAGCATTCAAAGTCAATTTCATTGAATTTTTGTACATTCTCATAATTTTGAAACTTTCAAGGGGAATTTCGTCAAAGATTTTTGGTCGGCAATTTTTCATTCACATCACTTCGATGCGTTCAAGGCGAACTTCATTGAATAATTTTGTACTATAATTTTTCATTCCCATACCTTGACTTACATTCAATGATCGATTTGATTTTATGTTCAATAAATGTGTTTGAAAATAATGTGCTGTCTGCCGCAATAAATCTCTAAGGTTTTAAGGACCCAGCATAAACATGCAGGTTAGACGGCAGCTTGTGCTTGATGATAATGTCAGGCTGTTTGGGCTTTCTTTACCAAATATTGCTAAAACTTTGTGAATGAGAACTTTTTTTCTATGCACATCCTCAGGCTTCCTGCGTGTATAGTGCTGCGTGCCAGACGCCTGCTCTCTCACTGCAGTCTGGCTCTTAGCTGGTGTGGTATACTTACAGAAAGCATCAACGCCGTGAAACTGGCCTTATTAAGTTTGATGACTGACAGCAATCCGGCCAGCTTCACGTCTTTGATGCTTTACCGCATGTAGTTGGTGTGTTAGAGCTGCAGTCCCATGGCAGTCTTGCTCATTGCTGCTCGGCTGTACTTTATAGTGTTCGGTACCCACTATAATGTAAAGCCGAGCACCTATGAGCAAGAATGCCGTGGGACTGCAGGTCTAACACATCTACTACATGCGGTAAGTGCGAACAGTGCATGAAAAAGCTTTTATTTAATAAATGGCAATGTCTGTGTATATCTATTGAATGTCCACTGAGTGTCCATGTGCATTGTACCTACAACCTTACTCGGACGAGCATTTTATAGTTGAGCTAGTTAGTTAGTTATGTTGGGTTTTGTGGCGCAAGAGCAACTAAGGCTATGCTGCGCCAGACTCATGGTGAGAATACTTACAGCAAACAAGGCTATGACAATGACTCTGAAATGTCTTAACGGCGATGACATATGAATATGATGAGTGGTGAAGCGTGGCTGTATAAAGGCCTAAAAGGATTGGCTCCGTAAACGCGTGAAGTATATATTTCTTCTAAGATTATGTGTGTGATGCTCGGGGTGGTCAATGTGTATGGTTGGTGCATGAGGTTATGTTAAACTGTAACGGCTTTTACATAGCACTAATACCATACCCGTGTCCTTATGCCTAAGGGCAGGGAGGCAAGTGCCTCGTTGTAAATTCGAGCTGCAGCAGATGCCTCTCCGAAGAGGCTGTGCTACGAGTCACATCAGTCAAGTTTTGCCATGTCTAGCGGTAGCATAGAGTAGTTTAGTTAGACCTTGTTCAGAAGTTGTGCTTCATTTAAAAAGCTGATCACATCAGCTATAGGTATTAGGGCGTCATCGCCCAAGAGTAGCATTGGATGAAAGGGAATATTTAACCTGTAAAACATACGGAAATGTTTTTCTCTTAATGTTTCCATATGTGGGCAAGCTATTAAAATGTGCATTACAGTTAGTTGCTCCTGACACTTATCGCATGTTGGGGCTTCTTCGTCTGCCAATAAGTAATTATGTGTGATGTGCGTGTGACCAATTCGTAGTCGACATATAACTACTTCGATAAAACGCACTTGATGAAGACAGGTCTTCCATTCACCAAGAACAGGTTTAATTAGGTGAAGTTTGTTGTTTTGTTGTAATTTCCATTCCTGCTGCCAGTGAAAGGTGGTGGCCCGGCGAACAGCTTGAATCCCATCTCTGGCAGGTATGTTGGTTTTTGACTCGCGCATCTCTTTTGCTGTTGCAGCTAGTTGGTCTGCCCTTTCATTGCCTGGGATCCCGACATGACTCGGGACCCAACAGAGGCGTATGGTGTGGTCATCAGGTGTGTGGGATAGCATGTTTAAAATATCGCCTATGAATGGCTCATACTGAGATTTATAATTGAGACTTTTCAGTGCGCTTAACGAGTCTGTAAATATTACGGCTTTTTTATGTTTTGAGCTTATAATGTATCGTACTGCCATCCATAATGCATAGCACTCAGCGGTGTAGATGGATACGAACTGCGGTAGTCTAGTTATTTGCTCGTGTGTTGCTCCTACCACACTGCTTCCAACATAAGCAGATGTCTTCGAACCATCAGTATAAAATTCTTCGTAAGATTGATTGATATGTGGGGTTTAACGTCCCAAAACCACTATATGATTATGAGAGACGCCGTAGTGGAGGGCTCCGGAAATTTAGACCACCTGGGGTTCTTTAACGTGCACCCAAATCTGAGCACACGGGCCTACAACATTTCCGCCTCCATCGGAAATGCAAAAATTCTTCGGAAGTCTTGTACGTTTGTTGTAATGTAAAGAATTCTTGTAGTATATGTTCACGTGGGGTGTTTTGTTTTTTTATATATGTGTGAGTGAAAAATCCAAGAATTTGGAGAAATCACTCCATGGGGCCAAACTGGGTGGCCGTCTGGCAATGGAGAGTGCTTCATTAGGAATATTCAGGGCATGAAATTTTTCTTCAAATCTTAGTATTAGTGGCTTAATTACATTTGGTTTGTTAGCGTAGTGTTGTCGTAGGTCACAGCGTGTGACAATACTGTGGCATATATGATCTGGTGAAGAACGAACTCTAAGGACATACGTGAGCATTAGTTTCGTTCTCCTATATTCCAAGGATGGTTCGTTACTTTCAGCGTATAAGCTCGAAATAGGTGAGGTTCGATAGGCACCTGTTGCGAGGCGTAACCCTTTGTTATGGACAGGGTCTAGGCGCTTAAGGTACGAGTCTCTTGCTGAACCGTAGATTATACTACCGTAGTCTAATTTGCTGCGTACTAAAGAGCGGTAGATGAGCAGGAGGCACTTACGGTCGCAACCCCAGTGCTTTCGGGACAAGACTTTGAGGACATTGAGGGCGCTGTTGGATTTCACCTTGAGATTATTAATGTGTGGAAGAAAATTGAGCTTCTTATCAAATAAGACCCCCAGAAACTTCTGTTCTTGTTTTATTGGCAATACTGTTTTGTTTATTTTCAGTACGGGGTCTGGTTGTAAGCCTCGTTTCTGGGAGAACGCTACAGCAACCGTCTTTTCCTCAGAAAACCGGAAGCCGTTTTTGTTAGCCCATTGTGTTAGCTTGTTTAGTGCTATTTGAACCTGTCGCTCGCACGTCGCCATGTTAGATGACCGGCACGCTATTTGGAGATCATCCACATATAGTGAGTGCATAAGAGTAGATGGTATGACCTGGTTTACAGAGTTCATTTTGACGACAAAGAGAGTTGTGCTTAAGACACAGCCCTGAGGCACACCGTTCTCTTGAGTAAAGGTTCCTGAAAGTGTGGTGCCCAAACGAACCTGAAAAGTTCGGTTTGATAGGAAGTCGGACAAGCAGTTGAGCATCCTTCCGCGAATTCCAAGATCTGCCAGGTCTCGTAAGATACCGTACTTCCACGTTGTATCATATGCCTTTTCAAGATCGAAAAATACTGCTAAGCAGTGCTGCTTGTACAGGAAAGCTTCTCGTACTGTATGTTCAAGGCGAACGAGGTGATCGGTGGTGGAACATCCTTTCTTGTACCCACATTGATGAACATCTATCAAGTTATCGGTTTCTAGGATGTATGTTAGCCTAATATTATTAACGCTTTCGAAGGATTTCGCCATACAACTTGTAAGTGCTATGGGCCTGTAGCTTGTTGGTAATGTAGGGTTTTTTCCGGCTTTGAGAAATGGAATTATAATGGCTTTTTTCCACTCTGTTGGCATTCTGCCAGTGATCCAAATAGCGTTAAAGAAGTGCAGCAATGCCTTCACCGCTTCCTGGGACAAATAGGCGAGCATTTGGTAATGTATTTTGTCTGGGCCAGGTGCTGTTTTTTTACCTTGAGAAAGCACTCTGTTAATTTCCTGCAGGGTTAAGAGGGAGTTGTATGATCTGTCGTGATAACCTGTAATAGGAAGCTTTTGCTTTTCTGTAGATTGTTTATGTTTTAGGAAAGCTGCCGAATAGTTTGCTGAGCTCGAAATAGCGCAAAAGTGCTGCGCTAGTAGGTCTGCCTGTTCGCCTAAAGTTGTCTGGATGCCAGGGGTTGAGAGAATGGGGATGGTATATGAACTGTAGTTGCCGTTAAACTTGTGCACCTGATCCCACACTCTTTTAGATGTGATGGAGCTGTTGATGGATGAAATGTACTTTTTCCACGAGAGTTTTTCAGCCTGCCTGCGAATAAATCTTGCCTTTGCTCTCGCCTTTTTAAATGCTAGGAGGTTCTCTCCTGTAGGATGTTTACGAAAAGTGCCCCACTCCTTCTGTTGCATTTTTTTAGCTTGTGTGCACTCTTTTGTCCACCAGGGTTTAAGTTTTTTCTTTATAATGCCGGAGGATTGTGGTATAGTTTGTTCGGCTGCCGCAAGTATGCAGGCGGTGACTGTCTCGTTCATTTCCTCTATGCTTAGGCCATCAAGCATCTTTTTTTCTAGGGCAGCTTTTTCAGTGAACAGTGGCCAGTCTGCCAGATGTAGTTTCCAACGCGGTGGTCGGGATTGAGTGGTGGGGAGCGTTTGTGTTAACTTTATGAGAGCAGGCATATGGTCACTGCCGTAGACATTATCTATCACGCTCCATTTTAGTTCGCAAAAGAGCGAAGGTGAGCACAGCGCTAGATCTAAGCAGCTAGTGGCTCCTGTGCTTGGGGAGCAGTAGGTGTCGCTACCAGTATTTAAAAGACATACGTCATTGTTCAGAATAAAATCTTCGAGGGTTTGTCCTCTGGTGTCAGTTGTACTGCTTCCCCAAAGCATTCCGTGCGCGTTAAAATCCCCTGCGATAACAAACGGTTCAGGCAGTTGGTCCAAAATATGCTCTATATCTTTAATTGAAAAATGCGTGTGTGGGGGGATATAAATGGAACATATGGTGATAGTTTTGTGAGCTAAAATGGTGACGGCTACGGCCTCGATGTGACTGTTGATGGTGATCTCTCTCACTGCAATTCCACTTTGGCGACAATAGCCACGCCACCGGACAACCGGCTAGCGTGGACGCGATCGCGACGTACTACGGTAAAACCTCTGAGGAAGTTGGTGTGTTTTTCTCCCAGATTGGTCTCCTGTAAGCACATAGCCATTGGAGAGAGACTACTTAGCAAATCTTTTATGTCACCTATGTTATGAATGAGTCCTCTACAATTCCAATGGAGGAGAAAAGCCATTTTGGGCAGTGAACTTGAGCAGAAAAATGAAGTAAGAATTGATTTGTTGGCAATAAAACCTTGGTGACATGCGTGTGATACTAAAGTCAATACAGAATGGTACCATAACCTTTCAGGTTATGGAAAATGAAACTTAATTTACAGGGCTTTTTGGAGGCCCTGTAAGTTGTCTTTTGTCTTTTTTGGAGCGGTCGAGAGAAACTCGCCGCTCCTTCGACGCTGCACGCGCCGTTTGACTGGCGGTTGTGTCCATAGCTTCATGAGAAGCGTTGGACCGTCGCTCTGCCGAGCGATCCCTGGGCGTTGTGGCCTTCGGCTCAAGATACGAAGCCTTCAAACCCTCTACACCGGACGTCGACGGGGTTCCCGCAGTCTGCCCGTTGCCTTGGCTCGTGCCAATGCATGTCGACGCCCGTGGTGCGGCCTTGTTGAGTAAGGCCGGAGCAGCCTTGGCTGCTCCCGCAGTAGGGGCAAGCGGCGGTCGCTCCAGCACGCTGTGCGTAGCTTGGGCGGCCACCTGATGCTGTCGTGGTGCTGCCCCCTGTTGCACCACTTCAGCAAATGATTTTGTTGCATAAAAAGGGGAGACCCGATGCCTTGCTTCGCGGAAACTGATGTTGTGGGTGACTTTAATGGTAATAATTTCTTTTTCTTTTTTCCATACTGTGCAAGATCTAGAATACGCCGCGTGTTCTCCATCGCAGTTCGCACAGTGGGGTTCGGCCTTGCAGTCATCATCTGCAGAGTGGCCTGTGATACCACACCGTGCACAGGTAAGCTGCCCACGGCAACTCTGAGAAGCATGTCCGAATCTTTGGCACTTGAAGCAGCGCCGCGGATTCGGAATGTAGGGTCTCACAGACAGTTTTAGATAGCCGGTAACTAATTCTTGCGGTAGTGTGGAGCACCCGAAGGTCACAATTATGTGCTTGGTTGGAATTTCTTTGTTTTCTCTTCTCACTACGATACGCTGTACGTGAACGACGTTTTCGTCCTTCCAGCCAGCCAGAAGCTCATCATTTGTTAGGTCTTTTAGGTCATCGTCTGACACAACGCCTTTGACAGTGTTCATCGTTCGGTGCGCAGAGACGGTTACGGGCTTGTCCCCAAATGCTACTAATTTTTCTAGTTTCTGAAACTGTGTCTTGTCTTTAACTTCCACTAGCAAGTCTCCGCTTGCCATCTTTGTAGCCTTATAGCCACTTCCGATAGTCTCGGTTAGGCACCTGGACACGAGGAATGGGGAGATGTTGCGAGCTTTTTTGTCCAAGCTTTCGCAATGAATAACGTGGTACTTTGGGAAATGGTCTTGTTTTTCTGAAATTGGCATTACATTTGCTTCGGTGCGCCACCTTTTGAAGGGGCAATCAATGGATAAGGGGTTTCGTGATCCCATAGAAAAGTGCAGTTCCTTCAGTAATGGCGCCTACCACCCACCACGGAGCCCAACAAGGGGACGTGGCAGAACATGTAAACATGTCTGCACAACGCCAGTAGTACGCCACTGCCATAACCTAATATATCTATCCAAGTTTGGATATTTACACCAGGTTAACCCTTGCCGCCAGGAAAAATTGGAAGTAAAATGAAGTGAGGAGAAGACAGGAAAGATGTAAAGTGAGAACAAAAGATGAAGATGTAGGGAGAGAGAGATAGGAAAAGGCGACTGCCGATTTCCCCTGGGTGGGTCAGCCCAGGGGTGCCATCTACGTGAAGCCGGGGCCAAAGGGGTGTGTTGCCTCTGCCGGGGGGCCTTAAAGGTCCAAGCACCCAGCGTCGGCTCAACCCCCAGGATCCCCTTTTCCCCGGACACGGCAAAGCCACGCACGGCTAGGCGTGGGAGGGAGTCAAAACTCCCCCGTTAGCTCGGGTCCGTGGTGTCGCTACACACCAAACGCCTGCTTGCAGAGGCGCCCCTGCGGGGTTTTATAGTTGAGCGTACATCTAATCTTCGTAATTGGGATTTCTATGAATATCTAAAAGACGTTTACAATGTCCATGAGAAACATACCATAGATGTCGATACAATATTTGTGGTTCACTGATCGAGTTGTTACCAGAAAAAAATAACGAACATTACTTCTGCAGTTACACCACAGTCAAATTCTGATCAGTGAACCTACAACAGCTACTCAATGAAACTAATATTTAAATAACACATCCAAGTTGTCTCTCAAACCAAAATTTGACCCCTAATACCAACTGAACAAGAATAATTGGCACGAAATGCCGCATCTTCAAAGTAGTGCAGTTGCTTGAAGTTGCTTTGTTACATGTGGTGACTTGTAACTCACATGGCACATGGTGAAGCTATTTTTCAGAATGGATCAGTAACAGAAAGTGATCAATTTTGCAGAGGCTCTCCAAAATCCTCCAAACACCTTTTGAGAGCATCTGTTGTTATAGATAATATTTGGCATTTAACCTGCCAAAACCATGACACCATTATGAGACATGCAGTAGTGGAAGGGCACCAGAAATTTTGACCACCTGGGGTTCTTTATAGTGCGCTGACATCGCACCGTACAGGGGGCCTCTACCATTTCGCTCCCCATCTAAATGAGACCACTGCGGCCAGGAGCTAACCCGCAGTCCTTGGGTCAGCAGCCAATCCCATCACAGAGGCACCTTTAAATAGTTTAGATGATTGACAAATGCACTCGAGGGGGTAGTGTAGGGGCCTTAGGTCAATTATAAGGGCTCTACAATTGCTCTAATTTATTGCGACTTTCTGAAACTCGCGCATAACTGAAGTTGACAATGCGCCACCACACCGAGGGTGACGCAGTACTGTTGGGCACTGGAGGATGTTGGCACAAATGCACGTGAGCTGAAAGCAATGATGAAACGCAAACTTCAAAACAAAGCAGTCCAACTACAGCACCAAGTCTCTTAATATTCACCCCAGCCAAACCCCATGTACTACTACACTTCCAGGTTAAGAGCTGACCAGCAGCAAAACACTCACTGGAAACTGTTTCGTGCTTGTCCTGACACACTGCAAACTCCTCGACTCCGTTCACAGGGTTGTTAACATTTTCAAGCACGCGTCCAGCATTTCCCAAAGAGGAAGAGTCCAGAGAGGGAGCCTCCTGCAAGAGCAAGCATTACAAGCGACAATGCAATGCTACCTCTTCCTATGAATAGTACTACTACAGGGCGAATGTTTGAGAAGTGGGCAGCAGACTTCATACAAAGTATACAATTTTAATTAACGTTTGTGGCAAAACACTTTGGAAGTGTAATGATGAATGTAGTGAGTCATGCAAAGCTCGGCAAACACATTGTCAGTGCTAAGCACGAGGCGCTCGGCCCGGACGTTGTCGCTGATTCCGCTGGCTAGTCCTACGCTCCTACCTGTTCTCGAATAACAGTTCTGACTGTCTCAGTTCTTTATTATTATTGGTGGAGTTTGCTGGGTCTCCTTGCAATCCTGGAGTTGCGAAGCCGGACTCGACCTGCCGTCATGACCACTGCATCTGCCACAAGCCCTCCACCTAAGGCTCCCCAGGCCATCATGTGCTCTGGCGCGGTCCGCCAGCGGGATCCTCCCATATTCAGCGGCGCTGACGATCACGACGTCGACGACTGCCTGGCTGCTTATGAACTCGTGAGTGTCTTGAACAAATGGGACGAAGTCACGAGACTGGCCACTGTCGGCATTTACCTCAGTGGCATTGCCCACTTGTGGCTTCGGAACCATGAGACCGGCGTTCGAACCTGGACAGCATTCAAGGCAAAGTTCAGCGAAGTCTTCGGTCGTCCTGCTGTCCGCAAACTTCATGCGGAGCAGCGCCTTCGCCTGGTGATAATTTCACAAGTTACATACAAGACGTCATCGACTTGTGCAAACGCGTCAATGCAAACATAACAGAGGTGGACCGCATCAAACATATTTTTAAGGGTATCGACGAGGACGCTTCCAGATGCTCATTTCAAAAAGCCCTGCTACTGTCGCCCAAGTTACCGAGCTCTGCCAAAGCTATGATGAGCTCCGCCGGCATTGTCTCGTCACCTGCCTTGCTGTCCCACATCAGGAATCGATGTCCGGCTTAACTCCCTCACAAGACCCCGTCCTCCTCTCACAGATCAAAGATTTCATGCGCGAAGAAGTTGCCCAGAACTCACTCGTCTCCGGCCTACCGGAGCGCAGTGAGCCGCTTAGCCCTACACTACGGACTATTATACAAGGTCAAGTATCTGAGGTCCTTCCTCCGCAGCTGGTGCCACCAGTCAATGCACCATTGATGTACGCCGAAGCAGCAGCACGACCACAGACGTTCTAAGCGCCGCCTCCACTGCTCTGCTCTTGTTTATGCCGCCCAGCCGCAACGACCTCCAGTTTGCCGAGTCCCTAATCCATGGCACACTGCCGACAACCGACCGATCAGCTTTTCGTGTGGTCTACCTGGACATGTCACCCGCCTGTGCCGCCGCCGCCCACTCCACTCACAGGAAAACCCACGTCCATATGAGAACGATTACACATACACTCGCTACACTCCAGACCCCAAACTGTACGCTCCTCGACCAAGCCATTGACCAACTCCTGATCGCCGATCTCCTTCTCCACGTCGACGCTCGCCCTCCCCAATGCACCGACGTCCCCTACAATCGACACAGAAAACTAAATGACGCAGTTCTCGAGGCAAGAACTGCGTTCTCATCGCAAAGCACAAGCCCTCTTCGTTCGCCGTCGAATGTAATTAATGCCGTTCTTGAAGGTGTACCCATACTTGCCCTAATTGATACTGGTGCCGCAATTTTGTCAACGCCGAAAAAGTTTGTCGCTCAATTCGAAAAGTGACAACGCCTTACTTGGGTTCATGTCTTCATACTGCCACTGCACAGCCTGAGCAGCCTGTGGCCGCATGTACTGCCAGACTTGTAATTCATCGAGTGCCCTACACAGTGCAGTTCGTAGCACTCCCGCACTGTTCTCGTGAAATTATTTTAGATTGGGATTTTCTCTCCCACCACTAAGCCGTCATTGATTGCGCCCATGCCGAAGTCGTCTTTTGTCCCCTTGGTGATGCGCTACCAGAGCACGATCGCTCTTCCTACGCGAAGTTAGTCATTAGTGACAACACCCACATCCCTCCACGCGCTACTGTCTTCGCACCTGTGTCGTGTTCCGCCGTCGTCGACGCAACCGCATTCTTCACGCCTTCTGCTGCTTTCATTCATCGCCACTTATCACCGCTCCCAACCGCTCTCCTTACTCTTCAAGGTGGTGCGACCGACGTGCCTGTGGAGAATCCGTTCCCATTCACGATTAAGCTGCTTTGAGGCGAATGTATCGGTTCGATAGAATCATTCGAAACCATCCCTACACTTGACGTTCCCAATGGATTATCGAAGTCAGCACCTTTTCCTGTAGTTCCGTGAATGACCCTTCCACTATCGACATTTTCAACCGTGTCGTCGACGAAGGCCTAAACCCACAACAGAGGTGTGAGCTTTTGAGCCTCCTTCACAAGTTTCGGCCATCTTTTGAGAGTCACAGCGCTACTTTAGGTCGAACATCTACCGTATGCCACCAGATCAACACAGGTAATCACCCACCACTACGGCAGGGACTATACCGTGTTTCGCCAACTGAACGCCGTGTCATCGATGAACAAGTAGGTGACATGCTAAAGCGAGGGGTCGTTCAACTATCAAACAGTCCTTGGGCGTAACCGGTTGTTTTAGTTAAAAAGAAGAATGGCAAGATACGCTTTTGCGTAGATTATCGTCATCTAAACAAAATAACACGAAAGGACGTTTATCCTTCGCCTCGAATTGATGACACCCTCGACTCTTTACAAAGCGCAGAGTTCTTTTCCTCCCTTGATCTACGCTCTGGGTACTGGCAAGTGCCCACGAATCCGGATGATAGGCCAAAAACTGCCTTTGTTACACCAGACGGCTTATATGAATTTAACGTAATGCCATTCGGCCTATGCAATGGGCCGGCAACATTTGAGCGCATGATGGACACTATCCTACGAGGCCTCAAATGGAACACGTGCTTGTGCTACTTGACGATGCAGTGGTATTCTCGCCCGATTTTCCCGCGCACCTTCATCGCTTGGAACAGGTCTACGCTGCCTCTCTGCAGCAGGCCTCCAACTAAACTTGGAGAAGTGGGACTTTGGAGCATGCAAGCTGACCATTCTCGGACACGTCGTGTCGAAGGATGGCGTTCTTCCTGACCCCGTTAAGCTAAGTGCTGTTGGCGAGTTCCCGAGGCCCCCATCTCTCAAGGAGCTGCGTAGTTTCATTGGGCTTTGCTCATACTTCCGCCGCTTCATCCGGGGTTTGGCCTCGATCATGGCACCTCTGACAGACCTACTTCAGGGAGACCACAATCTATCTGCGTGGTCTCAAGCCTGCGACAGTGCCTTTGCGAAGCTCCGTAAACTGCTTATAACACCAGTCATACTGCGTCATTTCGATTCAAGCGCTCCCACAGAAATCCACACGAATGCTAGCGGTGTCGGTCTTGGCACTGTACTCGCCCAATGAAAGCCTGGTTACAAAGAATATGTTGTTGCGTACAAGAACAGAAGCAACAACATATTCTTCTTACAAGAACAGAAGCAAATTATTCGGTAACTGAGAAAGAATGCCTAGCAATTATCTGGGCCATTATGAAATTTCGGCCTTATCTGTACGGCCACCCTTTCGATGTTGTTACCGACCACCATGCGCTCTGCTGGTTATCTTCCCTCAAGGAACCCTCCGAACGCTTGGCACGGTGGGCTTTACGGCTCCAAGAGTACGACATCCGTGTCATTTATCGCTCAGGCCAGAAGCACGCCGATGCCCTTTCGCGTTCGCCTGTTTCTACTGATATTGTGAGTGCCTCCATCTAAGACAACTTCCTTCCACTATCAGGACTCATCGACATGGCTGCGGAGGAACGCAAAGATTCGTGGATTGCGTCTCTGATGGATTACCTATCTGAAACACTCGCCCACCCGCCATCTCGAGTGCTACACCGACAAGTCTCTCACTTCGCCATCCGTGATGGAATACTTTATCAAATGTACTTTTGACGGTTGCAAATGACTTAATCGTCATACCCAGGAATCTCCGTGCCAGCATATGTGCTGCTTTTCATGCCGATCCGCAGTGTCCACACGCAGGTTTGTTTAAAACCTACTCCAGGCTACTTTTTCGGTTTTATTGGCGCGGCATGAACACATTCGTTCAAAAGTACATTTGATCTTGCACAGAGTGCCAACGCCGCAAGCACGATCCTAGCCGTCCTACTGCACCAATGCAGCCGTTACCGGCCTTTATGGCCTTTATGGTCCCCTACTATATACATCAGCTGGGAATCGCTGGATTATTGTAGCGATCGACCATCTCACGAGATATGCAGAAACAGGCGCTCTACCAGTCGCGACGGCACGTGACGCGCCTTTCCTGCTGCAACATATTGTTCAGCGTCACGGCGCTCCACGTGAACTTTTGAGCGACCGAGGCCGCGCCTTTTTCACGGATGTTATTCAAGAACTTCTTGCTGAATGCCATGTGATTCACCGCTGTACTACCACATATCGCCCACAAACAAATGGCTTGACCGAGCATTTCAACCGTACTCTTGGCGACATGCTTTCTATGTATGTCGCCTCCGACCAACCCAACTGGATCTTATCCTTCCCTACATAATGTACGCTTACAACACGGCACCTCAAGCGACAACAAGCTTTTCTCCCTTCTTTTTATTTTATGGTCGAGAACCATCATCTCCAATTGACACCATTCTCCCCTACCGACCAGACTCATCCGAAGGCACACCAGTTTCTGAAGCCGCTCGGTATGCGGAAGAATGTCGGCAATTAGCTCGCACCCTTACAGCACAAGAACGAGGGCTACAGAAATTTCGTCACGACGATGGGCGGTTTAACTACCAGTTTTCGCCCAACTCTCTTGTTTGGCTGTGGGTGCCCCCTAGTGCTACTCCTGGTACCTCTACAAAGTTTGTCAGCAGGTACCATGGACCTTATCGTGTCATAGAACAAACTTCTGTTGTTAACTACCTCATCGAACCCCTCAGGGACACTGTGGACCTGCGTCGCCTAGGCCGCGAAATCACACATGTGGATCGCCTCAAACCGTATCGCGAACCACTTGTCCTCAAGACACCTTAGAACACTTACTTGGCACCATCTTCAGCAAGGGGGAGATATGTAATGATGAATGTAGTGGGTCATGCAAAGCTCGGCAAACACATTGTCAGTGCTAAGCACAAGACGCTCGGCTTGGACCTTGTCGCTGATTTCGCTGGCTAGTCCTACGCTCCTACCTGGTCTTGGATAACAGTTCTGACTGTCTCAGTTCTTTATTTCAGAAGGAGGAACATTCAATGGCTTGACCAGTTTCCTGACATGCAAAATGGGACGATGCCAAAACAAAACAAGAACTGTATATATGTATATATGCTACTTCCGTTTTTTTCCTATTCTTTATTTGTAACAATCAAGTAGAAAGGGGTAGCCGTCACCAAGTAAAGGTGACAAAAACACTTTCATTTATTCTCTATCTCAATAAAAAAAAAGAACGAAAAATGGAAATAATGAAAAAGAGCTAAAGTTTATATAGTCGGTTACATCACCAGAATCATGTAAGTTCCGGCCACATCGGTCACCGTCCGACCCACGAAGAATTTGCATAAGTGTCCCACAACCTTCAATCATTTATTTACGTAACGTACAGACCATTCACATATTTCAGGCATATGAGTTGGCCAATCAGGCACCTGTTCATTTAGGTAAGTTTTCAGTGGAAAAGTTTTGCTTTTTGCGCTAATTTCGTAAAAATCTGCGACTTCAAAGCTCAGCCAACCGCAACATTCTAACAAGAAATGACCAACATTTAATTCATAATATGCGTAGTATTTGCATTTTCAGCAAAATAGTGCTTACGAACAGAGCTCGAAAATCTTTGCTACGCCACACAGAGAAACGACAGGCGCACCCCAATCTGGGGGCGAAGCATGTATTTATTCTTGGGCTGTAAGTGACCATAATTCCTTTCCAGAAAAACAACTGCAAGAGTTGGCATTTCAAATAGTATTATACCTTCTATTGCAAGAGAAAGCAGCAATGTGACGACGAACGGTGACGAACGGAGACTATGTGCTGAGCAACGACGAAGTATACAGATCACCTGTGCAGACAGCTGATAGTATCATCAAAATTGCTCGTTACAATCAAGGAAACACTGACGAGAATGCCAAAAGTGAGAAAGAGTGGGCACACCAACACGAATATTCTGTGATAGAGTGAATTCTTGGAGCGTATTAGAACGTGGGTAATAGAGTGCATTTTGGAAAACATGAGAGAAGTGCATGCAGAGAAATAGCGCTTATGATTTTGAGGGGACCATGCAAAATCGTCATATATCATGGGCATTGTACAATAATAAAACTAGAAATACAGGTAGCGCCGCCCTTACATATATACATATACGATGAGCGCCGGCGATGCACGTGGCAAGATCCAGCAGAGTGCGTCCATATAGTTGCTGTCGCAATGAAAAATATTTTTTTGTTTTCTGGTTAAATTACCGTGCCTGACACGACTACGATGCATGACATTTTCTTATTATATTCTGACTTATCACTCTTCAATATTTTTCCTGTTATTCTTCAATTTTGCAAGAATTTTATGGCCACTTATTTTTGCTTTGCCTTCCGAAAAGAAAAAGCCAAAAAAGATTCCAAACTCATTTTTATCCCCAGGCGATCCTTATTGCAAGCGGATGTGCTTTTGCATTTTGCCCACATAAAAAGAGTGCCACCTTGCCCTGGCATCTAACCCCACCCTAATTATCAACAGCTCAATACTTTGCCACAAGGTTACCACAGAGGGTGGCACAAAATTAATTACCATCGCCGCAGTGACTCAGTGGTTCAGGTGCTCGGCGGTCGATCCGAAAGACGCAAGTTCGATCCCAGTCGTGGCAATTGCATTTCCGATAGAAACAGAATGCTACGGGGCCACGTACTGAAAGATCTCGGTGCACATATAGAACACAAAGCTGCAAAAAATATCCCCAGCCCTCTGCTGCAGTCTCTCTCTGTTATGAGTTCCCGAGGGACGTGAAATGCCACAAACCACTCATCAAATTGATGACATTGCCTACCTCGTCGCAGTGCCGTTCTGAAAGCCCCAAGTCCAAGTTTTCATCTCTTTCTTCAGTGTGCTGCACAAGAGGCGCACCACTCTTGCACAACTCATCAGCATCCTGGTGTACGAACAGACCGACTGTAGGCTCTGCTTCTCCTATTACATTACAGTCTGAAACATGAAAAAGAAAAAAAAAGAAAGCAGCTGCTGAGTGCTTTAGCCTCACTTAGAACAACCAGAGCAGAACCCGATCACAGATACAGTTGACTCTCGTTAATTCAAACTCGAAGGGACCTCTGAACTTTGTTTGAATTATCAAGAAGTTTGAATTATCAAAAGTTCTCGGATAGTATAATCTGGTTGAGGTGACACCACACATTATGAGTAGGCATTGATTTTATCACATTTGAAAATGTTTGTTTCTAAGCTCTAACTACACGCAATGAACAGAAAGCAGGGGAGTAAAGTCACCAGCTTTATTGGCAATTTACTGCTGATCAGTCCTCTTAATGAATTAGCAACTAGTTCTTTGCTATATGTGCCTTCGGCACAAAGCTCTCTATATTAGTTGAGAAGCATCACGGTTTACCATGCATTTTCTTTGTTTCAAACGCTTCTTTGATAGCGAAGCTTTTTCTTTGAAGGCCTGAGGTGCTTATTTTTTCATTTTTAGACATTTAAGAGGTGGGAAAGCAACAGATATTTTCTGGTATGAAACTGTAAAAGTATGAATTAACCGAAATATGGAGTTTGAATTAAGAGGCTTTTAAATACACTGAAAGAATAGAGGGTTAACCAAAAACTGAATTTTGTTTTAATTAACCAAAAGTTTGAGTTATCACAGCTTGAATTATCGAGAGTCTTCTGTACATGTATTTTAAGATGCTATATCAGTATATTGTATTTGTATTGCGATACTGCTCCAATATGGGTATTTGTACTTCCGGTATACTAAACATAGATCATGCATTTGATTATACGAGTTGCTGCCACAGCATCCCACAACGGAACAATAAATGTTGGTTAAACACCCCTCTAAAAAATGATCAAGTAGGAAGGGAGCCTTTTTGTGCCACAACAATAATCATCACCCGGCTTGCTCGCGCTTTTTTTTCTTGAAAACTCTGCACTGGCGACTTTACTATTAGAAAAGCTATGTCACACTGATAATGTGTATACTGTTAATGACCTAAACGTGCTGATTGCACAACGATACTGCAAGAAAAGGAAGGCGAGATAGATGCTGATTATTGTTGTGGGACAAACAGATGCGCTTTTCATCTTTTTTTTTTTTGAGTGACTTTTTCTCAAGCTCATACTGCCTCACACTAAGCCGCCTCAATGGAACTGACTGAAGCGACATTCCCTTTATCTTTTTGCCAGAACACTCCAGAGACAAGAGCTCATATGAGTAATGAATCAAAGCCACCACAATAAGTGATTTCGGAATGACACTAACGTACCTTGAGCACGAAAAACAATACTTCTCAAATAATAACTAGCATTTCATTTGGATAAAACAATGTTGATCGCATTTAAATACTGAATCACACAATTTGGTGCATGGGCATTTTTGGCTGCACTATATAGATCACAGGTTCTAAATAAACTACCCACAAACCTATCCTTAGTGGCCCGACTCTCACATGAGTGTTTTTGCCCCACTTTCTTTCTTTAATAAGTATGTCCATGAAAAAGTAGTCATGTATAGACATGACTGGTTTCAATCATTTTTTTCTGAGGCAATCCACATCGTCAACTTGTTGAAACATAACAGTGGAACAAAAGCTCTATTTCAGAATACGAGTCGATACTTCAGTTATTGTGTGGATATATCGATAGCACTCGAATCCCGACTCTAAATATACCCTACAATAATGACCTACTGGCAATGTTTGCTGGTATTTAGTTAAAGATCCTCCTCGCCCTTCCACATTTTCCACTGCACCGGCCCTCGCGGCACTACATTTAGTGGTGCAGCCCGGTCGGCGAGGAGAGTTTGAGACACCTGTTATAGATTGATAATAACCAACTCGCGAGCATATCTAAGTATGCTAACGTTCTCACTATGATAAGAAAAATTTTAATTGTACAAAATTCATCAAAAGATCTTCTCGCTCTTTTTTTTTCTGAATAAGATGTTACCATCTTTTTTAACTAACGGAGTTCCTTTATTTCCTTAATTGCATGAAAAAAAGGTAATTGCAATAACTGCAGCATGGCTACACCACATAGAAATACAATGAAATACAACTACAAAAAGAAAGTAGACACACAGGTTGCACAACATGGATAGGTCTTGCCATCTAGCGCCAAGAAACAATACTGTGACAAATATAATCGCCAGTGAGATAAGGTCGGACCGATTCTTGTTGATTACATGTTATGTAGTCATTGGTCACATTGGTACAAAATGCCGTGACTATGTTCGTCAACAGGAGCGAAATGATTTATAATTCAAGCCTACGAAATAGACAAGATGAAAGAAAAATGTGAGAGCGTGCCGTGCCTTCTTTAACTTTTACTACGGCTAGCGAAAAGAAGTAGTAGCTAGAGCCATCTCCTCGACTTAGGTTGGTGCAGACTGTGGTGCAATTATTGATGAAGAATACATGCTCTGTGCTGTCTCTTTATATGCTGTTGCCTGGGCCTTTATCGACCTCTGCTTTTATTGTATAAATTGCATGCGTGATCGCAAATAAAACCACTAGTCACAATTTAGCACCGTGTGTCCTTTTCCTCTGTCCCTGTTGCGACACACTATGTCGTATCAATTATGAATCCCGACCAACTTACCCAGCAATGTGCCTTGGAGGTGAAGATAAAATTTAAAAGTATCCTATCAGGCAATGTGCCTTAGAGGAGAAGATAGAATTTAAAAGTATCCTATCAGATACAATTACTACAATAGCATCTTCTATCTGTTTTCTCGAATACCTCGAGCCCAATTATAATAATATCTGGGGTATTATGCCTCAAAACCGTGATATGATTCCGAGACACCCCATAGAGGAGGGCTCCGGAAATTTCGACCTCGTCGTGTTCTTAAACGTGCACTGACCTCACACAGTACACGGGCCTCTATCATGTCGCTTCCTTCAAGATGCGACCGCCATGGCCAGGATCGAACCTGCACCCTTCGGGTCAGCAGCCGAGCACCCTATGCACTGTTCCACCGAGGCAGGCTACTACTCGCCCGAGTATCTTGTATTGTATCGCAACATGATTTCAAAGCATCTGCCCACCCCTAAGAGCAATGAAATCCAGGTAAGGCTTATACACACCATCAGGTTAGGGCAGATGGGGCGTTTCCATGTAGCCACCGCCTCAGACAGTAGGAAGAACGTTTTGCGGGCCAAAGGCAGTTCTTTCTGGAAAGTCGCCCCACAAAAAAAAAAAAAGCAGCACCCACACATGGGTTAGACTCTGGTAAGTAAAACATCGCAGTGAACTTTTTAGAAGAAAGCACGATAACCAATTTTCATGGTACTTGTTTTCCTCAGCGCAACGAAAAGCTTACCAGTCTAAGTGCCTGATCATAGAGTGTGCAAGCTCATGAAAGAAACAAAAAATGAAGCCAATAGAGGTACAGGAGCATTATTTCTAGTCCTTAAATGTAACAGTAATTATGATATAGGTGTAAACAAATTAAATAAGAAAATAAAAACAATCACCTCCCAAGCGATCGGTACAAATGGCTAACCAGCGAAAGCTGGAACGAGCGGCCCCGGTGTTTAGTGGTGCATTCAACCCATTGCTGCACTGAAGCCTTTCGCAATTATTGGTTACAGGTTCCTGCTTCTAAACGAGGTTCGACACACGTTTGGCTTGGGTTTACCTCAGTGTTCATTTCACATGCCGCACAGTGTGCCTAGCATGATCATGGTCACAGAAGCGTGTAATGAGCGGATTTGATTTTGCAACGCGTTAGTTACAGTAATCATTCTCAAACGACAGGTGGTCACAGACGCTGCAGCCGAAGCTAAACTACTGCCGAAAGCGGGCCTCCACCCCAGAAAACTCGCTCCCGCAACCATAACATTAACCATACACCTTATTGCTGCGTTGTTTTAAGCGTTTGACATTGCAAGCTTGCTAGCAACGCAGCCAATAATGCACGTGCTTGGATACAGTGTTGTGTATGACGTAACTGATAACACAGCCAATGGACACTGCTCATGACACCGCTACTGGACAGTTTTTCGTTTCTTCTAGCCACAAAAAAGCTTTCACTGTGAAAATTGCAACTCACAGTATCTGAACCAATATCCTTTGGACAACATATCCAGTCACCCAAAGGTTGTTGTAGTGGACAGTACGATAAACGACGCTGTAGGTGAGCCGGTAAGGCATCGAATGCATTATCTGAAAGTTGTACGTTCGGGCCCTAGCAGTGGCACATTGTCTTTTAGTCCACTTTTACTTGTATACAAACATTTCATAATTACTGCATTACATCAAAACACTACAAATAATGCCCCTGAACTCTCCTTGGATTAAATAAGTTGTACATAGGGTTGCCACCTGTCCCCTTTGAGACCAGCTCGGCCAATTTTTTAGACAGCGGACCAGTTGCAGGTCCACACCCACTGTCAGCCTTTTTTTTTTAGGGGCGAAGCTCTTTAGGGCGTGGGCTGTGCGTCCCCTGTAGCCTGTATGTAGCCACCTCTAGTTTAGTTCTTGCACTGTTCACTAGATGGCGGTACGGTCCCCTGTATGTAGCCACCTCTAGTTTAGTTCTTGCAGTGTTCACTACATGGCGGTACCGTCTCCTGTATGTAGCCACCTCTCGTTTAGTTCTTGTAGTGTTTACTAGATGGTGGTACTTGTAGCTGATGATGAAAAGATGCAAGATGTTATAAACTAGAAAGCGGCACTTGTAGTTGATGAAAGACGCGAGATCTTATAAAATAGGAATGATGTCACATATGGCGCGTGTCATTGGTTGAAGGCAATCGTTCGATTTAGTGCGACGACGTACGCTAGGGGGAGCGATGTAATAAAATCGAGTGGGCAAAATGTACAGAGGATTCATGGTTTACCAGGTTTACCTCCGGAGCTTCGCCCACTCATCATCATTCACTTCGTGGATATGGCGGAATTTTTTTCTTCAGAGCAGTAAACAAAGAATCGTTCTAATCATGGGTATTTTTATGCCAGCAATTAGACTATCAGGCTAGCTTTGTGGGCCATTTTAGCTACACCAGGTTTATTTGGCTCAAGAAAAGCAATGTTAAATTAAATGGCACTGCATGCCACGGACCTGCATTGCGTGCATTGTTCAAGGCTAATTTATTATGTTGACAGCTCATCCCGACCCCCTTCTCCCTTATCGAAGAGCTGTTTTTTTTTTTTGTTCGAGAAAAGATAGCAACCCTACCTGTACATAATGAAAAAAAAAACAAATTACCATACATCAATTCACCTCGCTCTATACAATTACGTAATGATAACAAGACGCCATGAAACAATTATCAGAATTTTCAGATCCAAGGCAATCGTAGAGCCTTGCATGCAACACATGCTGCAAACAATGACATCTCAACACGACAGCGGTTTGCATTTATGTGCTGTGGTGTCCATTCCACACGCATGTGCAGCAGCTCGACATGTTCAACAAGTCGCGAAAGCCGTGACACTCCTCAGCATAAACTCCTTTTACTGCGTAAGCATAACAGAATTGATTCAGAATGGACAATAACATACATACTCCAATCGTGAGCACTAATTATGGCATGCATAAAAGTCATTAGACTACGTTTGCTAAACATATTGACTCCAAGGTGCAGCATCAAAGCTCCTTGACGGGGCTATGCGACGGACTTGTTTTTTATGACACTGAAACGTAATTCGAAAATATAACACTATTCAAATGAAAAAAAAAATTAATGCTTAAATCTGTCGCTATTACTCATGGTCTTTTCATTTCCTCTAGTACCTTATTGCACAATCCGGCCAGTGGTCTGACCTTTAATTGAGGCACTGACGAGAAGATTTTTTTCACATTAATGAGTGATAACCCTGTTACACGGCAAATATAATGTCATTTACAGCGAATGTCATTCATTTGTAACGTCATTTGTTTGCCGTCAAGTGGGAAAACTAATGCCATTTGATGAAAATGACATTTTCTGAAGAACGAGTGCCCGAAACACCTTTGCGTTCCATTTCAGACTAAATGAGTAGTTTCAACGCCAGGGCCTTATAGGGAGATGTCTGTTAACTTACGTATACATAATTTTTACAATTTATAGATACCTTATTCTTTACTAGAATAACTTATTACTGGTTTCATGACATAACAGCACGTGCGAAAGTTCCTAATAAGAAAAATTGCTCTCAACTACAACGGCTCAATGCCAGCCATGTTTCGTTTTATGCGATGTAGTCGTCGGTGCTGAGGATGTTGATCGTCTGATTTAACGTGCTGTGGTGACCAAGGTGGTGACTACACGAAAGCACAGATTCCGTCGCATTTCTGCAGCCGGAAATTCAGTCATGCCCTACGTTTGCGGCACAGTCAAAAACAACAATTTTACAAATATTCCAAAAGTTTCAGCAAGAAACGAATTGCAAAATGCAAATAAAAGTCCAAATTATTTTGCAAAAAAGCTTTTTAAACATTTCAAATTTATTTTGGTTACTAAATATCGAACACAACACCAGAAAATCTTTTTTTTTAATGAGCGGGAATATTCAATTGGACACTGACGCACACATACTAGATAGGCATAGTGCTTCATACAGCATTGTTTTATTGTATGAAACTCTATGCCATGCTAGGAGGGGATGGTACGTCGCGGCTGCGTACGACACAGTCGTCAACGAGCATTCCGTTTAAGTAGACTGCGCTGTAACAATACGTCAGATCACAGAGGAAGGAAAGATAGGAGCGGGCATGCCCAGCCAGCGCACTACGTGAAAAGAGTGGAGGAAATGATATCATGACGGCCATACTCACCGGGCACAATGGCGGCGTTACTATGGTTACATGTTGCGCAGTGAAGCTGGTCTAGCAGTGAGCGGCCGCGGCGGCATATGTGTGTATCCGCAGGTCTCGTGCTGAGCCGTTGCGGACAATATACGTGCTCTGCGCCGCGTTATTGGTTACGCAGTGTTTTCCTGGCAGTTACTGTACTCTTAGCAACGTTTACAAAACTTTTCGTCCACTACGGGGCCTGAACAATGCGTAGAACGAGCGCATATCTGTGTCGTGCGGCGGATGAAGCATTTGAAGTGTTCAGCGAAATTTCGTTGGGCACCATGACTAAGCCGAACGACGACGAACGCCTTGCAGGTCAGCGACGGTTGGACAGTGCTCCTGTTTGTGGCAATGGACGAAACTGTTGTGCCCAGCAAGACACAATGAGGATCATGTGCACATACGTAGTTTTGTGTTCGGTATGTGTACAGTAACAACTTGCATGTGCGTAATAAAACTTTTTTTTTCTGTACCGCTTGTTATACTCGCCCCGAGCATTGTAATCTCAACGTTAGAGCAACCGCATTCAAGTGTCACTCGCACCGTGCTTTAAGTCACCACGGTCGCACAATGCTGACGCCGGTGAGTTTCACGCGGAACACGGGCACAGTGGCTGGGCGCTGCGTGGGCCTCGTGTCGGAATGCAACCGTAGAAGAAGGCGCACGACCGATCGTGATGTCTGTACAGTGCGTCTATTAATGACGTGAAAACACTCACCGTTGTCAGTACATCTAGCGCGCGTTCTCTTGTACTAGCTTCGTTGTCGGCGAGCTGTTACTCGCTGGTAATACCACAGAACACCTACCAGAACAGCGCTGGCCCAAAGTGTTCAGCGCCGTTCCATTACTAGTTTCGGATCGTCACCCAGTGCGCGCTGCGCTGCCCACGTGCCTTCCAAGCCGGAGAGAGAGTCACCCAGTGAACAAGAACCCTTCTAGTACACTCTAGTCACGCCTATATGCTCAACGCCTCCTCTAGAAGATGCCTGCCGCATGAGAAGAAAAACGGCTACCACACCCTTCCTCTCTTTTATTTTAGAATGTTCTTGGTCGCTAGCGTCACCTGTGGCGGACGGTGCAACAACGCAACATTTTGCATAGCCTCCGAAATAGCGGTGTACAGTTGCAGGTCTCGAACAACTCTCGACTCAAGAACAACTCTCAAGCACAGTTAAAGCTCGTCACATAGCCGATAAGCAAGAACGTCACAATTTTTGTTTTGAAGTAGACACCTAGCTAACAACAATGCAAAACTTTCGTTTATCCATGAGTCGCTAAAACGCTGCATTCACACAAGATTTATTATTCTTCGTCTTTGGGACGACTGCAAGTGCACTTTACGATGGACTTCAGCTAAAAAGCGGCCCCTACACCGACATGATTCTGGCGAAGAGGGGCTACGAGGACGATACAGCCAAGTGCTCGACCTCATCTTATTGCGGTACATATACAGGCGAGTAAGGCCAAATGTTTCTGTAGACAGTGCTAGGCAAACGTACAAGCAAATGCGCTAACAAAGTGGGACAAACCACCCTTTGAGCACGAGCATGATGTACGTGCACGGGCTAGCCTATGCGGATAGCAGACAACGCAGGGAGCAATCCACGCTAGGTGCGCTTCAGCCTGTGGCCACCAGGCGGCGCATGGAGGAAGTAAAGCCTAAGGTCCCTAGATAGAAACTTATTAAAATGTCCAGAGTACCTAGGCCTTACCTAGGCCAACCCCTTCCGCTTCATTTCATTTATTTTACCCTCAATCGCACATAGCTTTACAGAGGGGAGTGGGGTACAGAAAAAAAAACTATAACCAAGAGCAAACATAGTAACATCAAAATAATAAAAATTACAAAACATGAAAATTCGATGTTAGGCAGTACAATGAATGTACGTGTAAGTATCATCAGAATGGGGCAAACAGAGTACAAAATTATATATGTACAATATACACTTTCACGTGTCATCACGTAAGTAATTCTGTACTGTAGATGAGAACAAGTCGTGACTTGAAATGGAAATCATGTCCGAGGGAAGGTGGTTCCAGTCGTTGGATGTGCGTGGGACGATGGAATGATGAAAAGTGTTAGTGCGGCAGCTAATGACGTGTACCTTATGTTGATGATATGAACGAGCTGAGTAATAGGCAGGAGTGGTAATGAACTGAGCTTTCAAAAGTGGATGATTGAATATCTTGTGAAAAAGTATGAGACGAGATGCTTTCCGACGTGATTCAAGTGACTGTAGTGAAAGGCTGTGTTTCATTGACGTAATACTGCTAGTGCGATGGTAGTTAGATAGAATGAAGCGTGCTGCGTTATTCTGTACCATTTCAAGCGAGTGAGTCAAGTTCAGTTGAAAAGGATCCCAAATGGAGCATGCATATTCAAGTTTTGGACGAACTAGTGTTTTATACATGGTTAGTTTCACGGCTTGAGGGGCACGGCTAAAGTTGCGTCGTAGGTACCCTAGCATACGGTTGCTGTTGTTAATAACATAGGTAATATGATGTTTTCCGTTGAGTCAGATGTTATATGAATCCCCAAGTATTTATACGAAGTTACAGACTCTAGATCAACGTAATTTAAGATGTAGTTAACAGGGGGTCCGGTAGTTTGTGAGATACGTAAAACTTTACATTTGTTAGTGTTGAGGTCCATGCGCCAAGTTCTACACCAGCTGGCAATATTATTAATGTCACTTTGCAAAGAACTAGCGTCAGAGTTAGATGAAATTTCTCGGTAAACAACGCAGTCATCGGCGAAAAGGTGAATCGAAGAAGTTACAACATCGGGTAAATCGTTAATATAGATAAGGAATAGTAAAGGGCCCAACACAGAACCCTGGGGCACACCAGAAGTAACGGGAGAAGAGGGTGAGCTGTAGTTGTAAGCAACAACAAATTGTGAGCGATTAATTAAGAAAAACTCGATCCAAGCAAGAATGCCGCCTTCAATATTAGGGGTCCTAAGCTTATATAGTAGTAGGTGATGATTAATCTTGTCAAAAACCTTCGAAAAGTATAAAAAAAATGCAGTCGACCAGTGAACTCCGATCTAGAATGATATGTAACGAATGGGTAAAACAAAGCAACTGTGTTTCCCATGAGAATGACTTCCTAAATCCATGCTGTGACGTGCTAAAGAACGATTTTGATTCTAGAAAGTTGACCAAGTAAGAGAAGATTATGTGCTCCAAAAGTTTGCATGGTATAGAAGTAAGTGAAATAGGTCGGTAATTAGTAACAGAATGCTTGTTTCCTGATTTGTGTAGCGGAACCACCTTTGCCTCTTTCCAAACGCGTGGCGCCACACCTTCATTCAAAGACTGTCGGAATATTTTACACAGGAATATAGATGAGGCATGCTTAGTTTCTTTAAGGATTCTTGCGTTTATGTTGTCAACACCACAAGCAGAGGATATTCTTAGTGATTCAATTAGTTTTACAATTCCATGGGCCTCAGTGACTATAACAGCCGTTGATGGATAGTTGCGCGCTGGTAAAGAGACGGTAGCAGAAGTGGACGACCCTGAAAAGTTCCGGACAAAATTTTCGTTCAGACGTGCTGCACACATCTCGGAAGATACGGGAAGGCCGTCCGAGTCAACAAGTACGATTTCACTGTCGTTGGTATTTGTAATAGTTTTCCAAAACTTTCTAGGGTTGCTTACAAGCATTGATGGCAGAGTGTTAGATAGAAAGTTAGCCTTAGCATCCGAAACTGCTGACGAGTAAACTCGCGCAGCACTTTCGTAGGAGCGCCAGCGTTTCTCCGTACTCTGGAGTTTCGCAGCACGAAACAAGCGTTTCTTTTTGTTAGAAAGTCGCTTTAGGTATGTATTGTACCAGGGTGAGCAAGAGCTCACAGGTATAGACTTTAAGGGAACAAAGGTACGAGTAAGTTCGTAGATTTTGTTAACAAACAGATCCCAGTTTTCCTGCACGGTTCTATTATCAAAGTCATGTAAATAAGTGTCGTAAAATAGAGAGAGTTCGACGTTGATTGCCTCAAAGTTTGCAGCATTGTAGTTATAGATAACCTTGCGTTTCTTAGTAGCAGTTGGCATGCTGTTGCGTATGTAAAAATGTAGCAAACAGTGATCGCTGAGACCAGGAAGTGAGTTTAGTGCATGAATGTTGTCGGGCATTGTTGTAAGAATCAAGTCAAGAATGTGTGATGAAGAATTGGTGACGCGAGTTGGGTTATTCACCATCTGCGTAAAATTAAACAGGTTGCAAGTATCGAGAAAACTTTGGCCATTTGAAGAAAATGGTACGACGTCTGGTAACGATGACGCCCACATTATGGTAGGATAGTTGAAGTCACCGAGAATAGTTATCGAAGAAGATGGGTACCGCATTGTAATTTCATTAATGTTATCGTGAAACTCCTGAACAAAGCTGATGTCTGTATCTGGAGGGCGGTAACAGACGCCAAGAACAAGCGTTTTATTATTCACAACCAACCCGCACCATATCACTTCCAATGTAGACGTCACGTTTATAAGAAAGGACTTGAAACGCTTCGAAATGGCAAGCAAAGTACCACCACCTTGTCTTCCATCTCTATCGCGGCGGTAAATGTTCAATGATTTGAAAGTAGTAAAAATTTCGTTATCGCAAACATGAGCATTCAACCAAGTCTCGGTCACGGCAATCACGTCGGCTTCACAAGAATCAATAAAAGCGTCAAAAGCGTCCCGCTTTCCCATTATACTACGGATGTTCGTGTAGAGCACCGAAATAGGACGTGATACGATACTGCCACTTCCCCTTGCTGATTGTTATGAGGAGGCATTAGATATCCGCGCACGTAACAAAAGTGCGGCATCAGGCAATAAACGTGCGTGAAGGTCATGGCTGTGATCGGAAGTTGAGTGCGCCCTATTTTCGATGCGCGATTCGCTGCCATTACTGCGAGAATGCGCAGTAGTCTCGCGAACAATGCCCGCGGAAGCATCATAACAATAGTTTCTGTGGTTAACAACGAGCTTGTCGTAACAAAGCTGAAAAGCGGGTCGGCCAGGCAATGATTTTGCATAATTGTGCAGCATCTGGCGCGCTGTTCTTGTAGCCTGACAGTAGACCTCCGATACAGAGACTTTATGACTTCTCAACTTAGATCGACGTGCCAGCACAAGTTCTTTTGCTTTAAGGCTTGCAAATTTTACTATCACTGGTCGAGTTTTCTCGCGTATATATGGACCACCTAAACGATGGGCCTTTTCTACTGCATTCGGGTCGAACTCGGCGCCTAGGCTACTAAAGAGCAAGTTGGTAAGTGCCTCTTCAGTAGCTTGCCAGGTCTCATTTTTATCGGGCATACCGAAAAACACTAAGTTGCACCTTCGGGCTCTGTCCTCGAGGTCGTTTAGACGGGACACCAATGCGTCATTTGTTTGAGTGATGCTGCCGATAGCTTCATTCGTGACCTGCAATTCCTTCTCAATGTCCGCAACCGAGTTAGTCCGCAGTTCAACCGTCGAAAGCCGCCTTTAAATCTCGCATAATTTGCTCGCCACAAGTTGCTGGTTGGCTTTCACCTCGTCGATCGCCTTTGCCAAATTGAACTGCTCAACGGCAGATGAATCACAGCGGGCACTTATCTTAGAAAGCATTGCCATAACTTCTTTATGACGCGCATCAGAAGAAGCTGTGTTCTCGACATCATCTAGTGGCCCAGGGGTCTTTTTTGGAGGCCCTGGGTTTGCTTCAACGTCACCGCAACACAAGAGTAGCGAGCAAAGGGCGTTAGTACACTCTCGCGACAAGACGTATAACACCTGTGGGCGTGGAAGCAGCAGTAAACAACGGTTACTTGTCTTCTTAGCATATAATGAATCGGTTTCACCAACCTGTATAACGTGAAAGCGAAGCTCGTAAGCCATTGCCACAGTTGTGCTGCCTCCACGCCCACTAAACCACTGACGTTCGCTGTTGCCGCTTTTGTTGCTTGATAATAACGATGTCTCTGACGATGACGATGTCCCGAATGGCCTGGAAAGCCCAGGTGTGTCAGCGCAGGCACTCGGATCCGTAGAAAAGCCGCAGTCTTCTGGAAACTGCAGCTGTTTGGCAGGGGTGTCAACCGGCCTTCTGGAGTGAACCACAAGCGGCAGCCAGACCAAGACGACCTGTATAACGTGAAAGCGAAGCTCGTAAGCCATTGCCACAGTTGTGCTGCCTCCACGCCCACTAAACCACTGACGTTCGCTGTTGCCGCTTTTGTTGCTTGATAATAACGATGTCTCTGACGATGACGATGTCCCGAATGGCCTGGAAAGCCCAGGTGTGTCAGCGCAGGCACTCGGATCCGTAGAAAAGCCGCAGTCTTCTGGAAACTGCAGCTGTTTGGCAGGGGTGTCAACCGGCCTTCTGGAGTGAACCACAAGCGGCAGCCAGACCAAGACGACCTGTATAACGTGAAAGCGAAGCTCGTAAGCCATTGCCACAGTTGTGCTGCCTCCACGCCCACTAAACCACTGACGTTCGCTGTTGCCGCTTTTGTTGCTTGATAATAACGATGTCTCTGACGATGACGATGTCCCGAATGGCCTGGAAAGCCCAGGTGTGTCAGCGCAGGCACTCGGATCCGTAGAAAAGCCGCAGTCTTCTGGAAACTGCAGCTGTTTGGCAGGGGTGTCAACCGGCCTTCTGGAGTGAACCACAAGCGGCAGCCAGACCAAGACGACCTGTATAACGTGAAAGCGAAGCTCGTAAGCCATTGCCACAGTTGTGCTGCCTCCACGCCCACTAAACCACTGACGTTCGCTGTTGCCGCTTTTGTTGCTTGATAATAACGATGTCTCTGACGATGACGATGTCCCGAATGGCCTGGAAAGCCCAGGTGTGTCAGCGCAGGCACTCGGATCCGTAGAAAAGCCGCAGTCTTCTGGAAACTGCAGCTGTTTGGCAGGGGTGTCAACCGGCCTTCTGGAGTGAACCACAAGCGGCAGCCAGACCAAGACGACCTGTATAACGTGAAAGCGAAGCTCGTAAGCCATTGCCACAGTTGTGCTGCCTCCACGCCCACTAAACCACTGACGTTCGCTGTTGCCGCTTTTGTTGCTTGATAATAACGATGTCTCTGACGATGACGATGTCCCGAATGGCCTGGAAAGCCCAGGTGTGTCAGCGCAGGCACTCGGATCCGTAGAAAAGCCGCAGTCTTCTGGAAACTGCAGCTGTTTGGCAGGGGTGTCAACCGGCCTTCTGGAGTGAACCACAAGCGGCAGCCAGACCAAGACGACCTGTATAACGTGAAAGCGAAGCTCGTAAACCATTGCCACAGTTGTGCTGCCTCCACGCCCACTAAACCACTGACGTTCGCTGTTGCCGCTTTTGTTGCTTGATAATAACGATGTCTCTGACGATGTCCCGAATGGCCTGGAAAGCCCAGGTGTGTCAGCGCAGGCACTCGGATCCGTAGAAAAGCCGCAGTCTTCTGGAAACTGCAGCTGTTTGGCAAGGGTGTCAACCGGCCTTCTGGAGTGAACCACAAGCGGCAGCCAGGCCAAGACGACCTGTATAACGTGAAAGCGAAGCTCGTAAGCCCTTGCCACAGTTGTGCTGCCTCCACGCCCACATTGAAGTCTCCTTATTCACTTGAAAGGTGAGGCGGATTCTCTGGGGACATTTCTGCAAGACAGAATCAAGACATTTCAGTTAATAAACTGCATTACTTCCACGCCTTTTACATGAGGAGATACTTCCACTCATTTGACACATTTACGAACATAATATCGAATCCTCACAATACAGGGCATCTGTTTCTCTTCTCTATACCAGTTCATTGTTGAAAAAAAAAGTTACGTACATGATGCAATAAACATACACCTGCTTGCCTGGTATACGGCACGCAGAACTTTGTTGCACAATGTCCAGAGTACCTTGGCCAACCACTTCTGCTTCAATTGAAAGGTGGGGCGTATCCTCTGGGGACATTTCTACAAGATAGAAGCCAGCCATCTCGGTTAATTAGAAGCATTACTTCCACGTCTACACCATGAATGTCACCGCAATCGTACCTTGAGAATCACTCACATGAGATCCGTGAAAGTAGCAATGGTCATGTTCTATTGAGCTGCTGTCAATGCTCATGCCATTTCCTAAAAATGTCGTTCACAAATGAGCAGACACTATAAAATCAAACGAGACAAGGGTAGTACAATTGATTGAAATGCCGTTTTATTCAACCATTCTAGCAGCTGCTTTCACTTAAACCACTCCAAAAAAGTCGACACTTTGTTAACAAACTTTGAAGTCTCCTTATACGCCAACCTAGCAAATTCATTGCACTCATTGTATTAGTGTTTCTATGTTTATTGTCACACACTTCCTCAACTCCGGCATCTGAACACAAAACTAGCATGTATGCCACACTGATCGGATGCCTGATGAATACGTGAGACACAACATTGCTTCGAGTCTTACGCGTATGCTTTTATGTACACATAATCACAATCAATGGACACATTCCTTTTTACTGTGTGCGCGTAACATTTGTCGCTACAAATATGGAAAAGGGCGCGTCGATTGCACAAACCAGAGACCATGTTCAGCTGTGCAAATTAAGGCAGGGCAGTTGAAGTTCATGCAACAGTGCACGTAATATTGCTGCAAGATTTAAACACGCACAAAAGGAAAACAAAATGCATTGGATTTTGTTGCATTCCCTCCAACTGCTACCACGTGGATTGCATGCAAATATGCGTACACGTGTTTTATATGTGCACCAAAATGCATTTCTAACTTGGTGAAATGAAGCGCTATAAACGGACCAACAAAAAGAGAGACACAGAGGAGAAATGACTGCATTTTCAACTGTTTGCAGTAGCAAGGAGCGCACAACCCTTAAATGCTGTTTGCTGCCAAGCGGCTGTCATTTCGAAACTCCGAATCCGTAATGCGTCATTTCAGCAATGGTGGCTTCAGCTTATGACAATCAGTTTTCGATTAGGGGATGTCCGAAGCACTCGATGGCCCCAACGGGCAATGCACAAACAACCAACACGGAGGGCCAGGTGCCCCAAGCACCGGTCTCAGCGGCTCACAAAGCTTCGATGCGGTCGCTAACCCCTGTCGTCACTTACACATGACAACATTAACGCAACTGATCATGCGGCGTGCTTCATACATGCGTAAATCTTTAATGAGTCCCTTTGCTGCAGCCCCAGAAAGTTATATTGTAAAATTATGCGTAACGCACAAAGCATGCGACTTTTCCCGCATTAGTGCATGCGAGTCCGTAAGAAATACACCGTGTTATTCGAACAAAGTGATTAGCTCTTGCAAGTGATTCCTTGTAACGTATTGATGACATAAATAACGTTAAAACTGAATTTTCTCTCTCTCCGTACATGTTGATTTTTTTCACAGTCTATCGATTTCTTGCGAATGCACAATGTTCTTTAATTCAAACGTGAAGACAAAACATTCCTGTGCCGGCGCTACCACTCACAAATAAAGTGGGGGTAGGGGGGGAGGGGTTTGGGATGGTATGCTGGCAATGCAAACTAGCAATCTTGCAGCATCGCGTGAAAGCGAGATCAGCTGTGATGCATTTTTACTCCACTGCGCCTTTCAGTGTAGTCATCCCGTGCTCACCGCAGGAACCAAATATCGGTCGCGCACAGCCCGACAATCTCTTTCAGTAGCTATGTTCAAGTTGCTATGTTTGTTTGTCTACCTAAAAACTAAACGTGTAATGCTCCTACAAGATATCGAGCAGTGCGATTATTTAGATAATGCAGCACGAGTAATACAAACAGCGCAATGACATACCTGAAAGCAGAGGTCTTTTCGTGCGCCTTCGCTGCCGGGAAGGCTTAAAAAGCGTTGGCACAGCGTCGCGTCTGAGCTTCTTTACGCCGCGTTCAAGAGCAAGTGGCTCAAACTGGTCTGGCGTGAAGTGCTCCTGAAAGTGCAGTCATTTCAGCTGTATTAAACCGTACATGCATACGCACAAATATTTGTAACGAAGGTCACGTACTAGACGCGCGTTGGGTAGCGTTTCAACAAAAGCCGATAAATCAACTCACCTCGCAAAGCCGCGTCGACGGCGTTGCACGGAAGTCCTCACGTGAAATGTTTTGTAGCCACACTTCACGGCGTGCACTATTCCGGATGCCACGAGGTATGTTGAAGAGCGAGAAACCATCTTCTGTTTTGTTGCTGCAGCCTACAGCACAACAACCCGGCATTGTTGAAAAATTGGCAAGTACCTAACGTATTCAAGATCCACTGCGAAGCATGCTTGGCCGAGCGACTTCGCGCCAATTGTAACGCTCCTCATAGAGAAAAGAAAAGACAAGAGAGGACACTCAGCGAAACCTGGCCTTGGGGAGTGCGTCACGAATACGTAACGAACTAGTGCTCTCACCACACGACAGAGGACGCAAGCGCAAAAAAAAAAAAACTGTTAAAATCAATGCAACAGAATTGTTTTCGCAAAATAATAATTATACGCCCAAATTTGGTATGTTCTTTATACATAAAAACAATTTATTCAATACACCTTACGCGATTATTTTTTTTCAGCCGTACTGTCATAAACACCATCCACCCATGGCGACAAGCCCATGCATGACTGACAGCGAGAAGCTTTCGTCGCTTTCGTCAACGTCGGCTGCGTCGGTGTTTTTGTGCGTGAGATATCAGGTGAGGCACGTTTTCAAGCGAAGCTTGTTGAATGACATGTTGTTGGGCTTGTTGGGTCATTTTTTCAGAAAACGGTTACACCTGCGCGAATAAGACACCATGCAACAAACATAGAAAGATGCACACACACGTTGCGCTTCGTGTGTGCGAGTTTGTTTCTTACGTGGCGTCTCATTCACGCAGTTGTAACCTTTTTCTGAAGCTTGTAAGAACGGGGAGGTTCGCTAAAAAGAAAGTTTGTGGCTCTATGCGGTGGCTAGACGGGAACATTGTGCAACGTATGCAGTATAGCAAAGGCGGCACGGCGTCAAGCCGAGGCGACGCGTGCCGCGTCTGCCACGGACGCGAGCGTCTGTGCGCTGAGCATAGCTGGGCAGCTAGGTCATAGGCTCTGTGGTTGGTTGCGAAACTTTATTGAGGTCCTGCAAGGCGCGCGTCAGCGTGCAGCGGGCGTCTCCCACGTCGGGACCGTTAGGCCAAGCCTATCGGCCGCTCCGCGGGCCTGCTGGACGGCCCAAAGTTGGTCGGCCAGGAGGGAGCTGCGAAGGGCCGCCTCCCACCTGACCGATGTAGTGTTGGGGTTAGTGTACATTGCCTTGCACTCCCAGAGCATGTGCGCCAGCGTGGATACATCCCCACATTCGGGGCAAGCGTCATTGGGGAACACGTCAGGATAAATAGCGTGAAGGGATCTCAGGTTAGGGTACGTGTCGGTCTGCAATAGTCTGAGCGTAAGGGCTTGTGGCCTATTAAGATTTGGATGAGGGAGTGGATATAGTCTCCGCGCGAGGTAAAAATATTTTGTTATTTCGTTGTACGTGGCAGGCGCGTCCCTGTTTTCCGCAACCCCGTTGGCCCCGAATCGTTGCCCGGAACCCGCGCGGTCGGTAAGTGCGCGCGCGGCCTCGTGGGCAGACTCGTTGAGGTTGGGGGGAGCGCCTTGGACCTGTCCAACATGTGCAGGAAACCAAATCAGTACGTGGTGCTTGATGCCGTCGCGGCCACCACTTTGGAGCACGCGCAGGGCTTTCTTGGAGATTACACCGCGCTCGAAAGCGCGAATAGCTGACCTAGAGTCACTATAGATGACCTCCCTCTCACCTTCCAGGATGGCCAGGGCGATGGCCACTTGCTCGGCAACCGCCGGATCGTCAGTGTGAACCGATGCGCAGTTGGTGATTTGTTGTTTGGAGTCGACGACGACTGCGGAGAAGGCGCGGCTCCCACGGTACGCGGCCGCATCGACAAAGCTGACGCCGTGCTCCTCACTGTGAATCTGCTTGAGAAGAGTGGCAGCTCTAGCCCGTCGCCTACCACGATTGTGTTCGGGATGGACATTCCTCGGTATCGGTGCCACGGTGATGAGGTCACGAATCTCACGGGGTACCTGTCTCATCTTCTCGTCCACTTCAGCCGGAGAGTGACCGAGCTCTCGGAGTATATGTCTGCCGGTCTGGGAGCTCGAAAGGCGCGCGAGCTGGGCCCGCTCCTGCGCTTCGGCAATCTCCTCCAACGTATTGTGTACTCCGAGCTGGAGCAGGCGCTCGGTGCGCGTCCTGATCGGGATACCGAGGGCCCGCTTGGTAATCTTTCTGAGCAAGACGTTGATCTTGTCACGCTCGGCACGCTGCCAATTGTGCATGGCCGCGACATATGAAAAGTGGCAGAGCACAAAGGCATTGACCAGGTGGATTAGGTTGTCTTCCTTGAGGCCTTGGTAGCGGTTGGCCACCCGCCGAACCAGCCGAACCGCGTTATCCGTCTTGGCGGCGAGCTTGAGTATAGTCTTGCCGTTGGAACCATTGGACTCGATGGTCATGCCGAGGACCCGAATGGAGTCAACTCTGGGTATCGCACTGCCATCTCCGGTGTAGAGCTTGATATCACTCTTCGAGATCGGCTGCCAGTTTTTGGGCTTGGGCCCTCGCCTAGTGTGTTGGTAAAGGAGAAGCTCGGACTTGCTTGGGGAACACCTCAGGCCTGTGGGACGGAGGTAATCTTCCGTGGTGTCTATGGCCTCCTGCAGGGAGCGCTCGACTTGCCCGTCGCTGCCACCTGTGCACCAAATGGTAATATCGTCCGCGTAAATTGTGTGGTTAATGCCTTCGATACATGAGAGCCTCTTGGACAACCCGACCATGACAAGATTGAACAGGGTGGGCGATAGCACTGACCCTTGTGGCGTGCCGCGCGATCCCAGCTCGATCTCCTCGGAGACAAGGTCTCCCACACTGAGGGTGGCTCTCCTACGGGTCAAGAACGAGTTGACATATTTGTAGAATCTGACTCCAAGGCCGAGCTCAGCAATCGACCGCAACACGAAAGAGTGAGCAACATTGTCGAAGGCTTTCTCTAAATCGAGGCCGAGAATGGCCCGCATGTCTCGAGTGTTGCAGTCAATGACTTGGTGCTTGAGCAGCTTCATAGCGTCTTGCGTCGAAAGCTTGGCCCGAAAGCCAATCATGGTGTACGGGTAGAGCCCATTGTCTTCCAGGTACCGAGTCAACCTATTGAGGAACACATGCTCGGCTACCTTTCCCACGCAGGATGTGAGCGAAATGGGGCGCATGTTGTCCAAGTTGGGTGACCTCCCCGACTTAGGAATGAGCACGGTGCGCGCGACCTTCCACGGGTCGGGGACCTCGCCGCTCTTCCATGCCTCGTTGATTATCTCGGTGAGGTAGTCGATTGATCGGTCATCCAGGTTGCGCAGGGTCTTATTAGTTATGCCATCGGGGCCCGCGGCAGACCTCCCATTGAGCGCGTAAAGCGCCTGCCGAACCTCTTCGTGGCATATCTCGGCGTCCAGTTCAGTGTTGGCCGGTCCTGAGTACTCGGGGTACGTTGTTGCGGGGTTCGAGTCGACAGGGAGGTACTTTTGCACCAGCTGCTTCAAAACCTCCTCTTCTGAAGAGGACTGCTTGGCTTCGTGCATGGCTCGCGCTAGTACGTTCCGCTGGTTAGTTTTGGTATTAGTCTCGCTGAGCAGGTGCTTGAGCAGGTTCCATGTCTTGCCATTACGCATCTGGCCATCTACCGAGTTGCACACCTCGTCCCACTGCTGCTTGGAGAGCACGCGACAGTGCTCCTCGATGGTCTTGTTTAGGTCGGAGATTTTCTTGCGCAACCTGCGATTGAGGCGCTGGCCTTTCCAGCGGGCGAGAAGTGACTGCTTGGCCTCTAGCAGGTGGGCAAGGCGGCTATCCATTTTTTCAACCGGAAGGTCAGTACTAATAATCTTGGTGGTACTTATGACGTCCTCTCTGAGCTGGCTAATCCACTCCTGTAGGCTTGGCCTGGTTGCAGGTAGGGGTCGGTCGTTGCGGACTTTGCGAAACTGGTCCCAGTTTGTCCAAGAAAACTCACGTGCCCTCTTTCGGACCATTAAAAACTGCGTCACCAGGACGTAATGGTCGCTACCTAAGTCAATGTTTGAGTTGGCCCACTGTACATCGGGGAGATTCTTGACGAAGGTCAGGTCGGGAGTGGAGTCTCTGCAGGATGAGGTACCCAACCGAGTTGGAAAGGCCTTGTCGGTGATTAGAGTCAGGTCCATGTCCGTCGCTATCTGCCACAGTTCCGCGCCCTTGCTGGTATTGTACGGGTAGCCCCAAGTGTGGTGCGGAGCATTAAAATCGCCCGCCACAACCAGGGGGTTGGGACCTGCCAAGTTGACGGCCTTCTTTATGAGGACCCTGAAGCGCTGCCGTCGGTCCTTAGGACTACTGTACACGTTGAGAAAAAAGATGCTGCTTCGGTCCGAGCTGCGCGGCAGAATCTCGGTCATGACATATTCGGCGCTTCTGGTGGCCATTTTGAGGTCGTGAGAGATGTGTGTGAGCTTGTTACTGACCAAGGTGCAGACGCCCCGGCCATTGGAATAACGCGAGGCGGGCTTGTAACCAGTCAGTGTGACGTTTGGAGTTAATGTTTCCTGAAGCAGAATGACGAGGGGTTTTTCGCTAGAGCATCGAATGTACTGCTGCAAGGACGCCTTTTTACTAGGGAAGCCCCTGCAGTTCCATTGCCAAATAAGAAACGTCTCACTTGGCTTGGCCATCTTGGTGCTTTTGTGGGCTGGTGCTGCCCTCAGATTGGCTAAGAATAGCGTGGACGATGGGGCCCGTAGCGCCGGGCTGGGGTTGTACGACGGCGGTTGAGGTCAGAGCTGGTTTCACTACGCTTTCGAGAAACAACTCTACTTTGGATACTCGGTCGTTTTGCGCGGCCAGGGTGATCTGCAGTTGGGCGAAATTCTCCCCGAGCTTATTGATGCTTTCACTGAGCGCGGATAGCGTGTCTCGAAGCTCAGACCTGACTCGAATCGCTACACCTTCCTGTTCGTGGGCGACGGCCCTCTTCTTGGGAGCACTTTGACCCTCACTGCTGCTGTCGCCGGCTTTAGTGCTGTGCACCTCCATGGGTAAGGGCATTGTATTGGCGACGCATGCGACGGCGGGTTGCGGTGGTGGGTTTCTCGCGTTCTTAATCTCAGCAATTTCGGACAAAAGCCTGTTTATGGTTTCCTTCATCTCTGCGTTCTCGCGTTTCAGCTGGGAAATCTCGCGCGCGCTCTCCGCATGCACTGGGAGTGACCCCGACAGTACCTCAGCTGGCCCTCCTCGGACCGTGTCGGCCCAGGTTACAGAGCCCGACTTCTTGCTTCTCGCTGACACCCCGCTAGGCTGCTGTTGACGCCCGGTAGACCTGGATCGAGACCTGGAGCGGCTCCCAGACTTGTAGCGCCGGGCTCTTCCTCGGGACCGGGAGCGGCTCCTGGACCGGGAACGGCCCCTGGAATGGGACCGAGAACGTCGCCTGGAACGGCCCCCGGAACCACGTGACTGCTGGAAGTCCTGCCCATTCGTGGGGGGTGATGGTGGTGCCGTGGCTTGGTCTTGATCGGTGGCGTGAGACTTTTCCCAGCGCCTTCGTCGCACGACATACGGGATCTGGAATCTTTGCCTACAGTCCTTGTCAGCCGTGAGGTGTTGCCCACCACACAGTCTGCACTTGGGGGTACACTTGTGTTGTGCGTCAGGATTTGAAGCCCCACAGCCCCGACATACGACGTCGCCTGGGCTGGGACACACATCAGCACGGTGACCGAGCCGACCACAAGCGTAGCAAATGTCTATTTTCTTGCGATAAAGCGAACATTGCACAAGGGTGGGGCCGTAGCGTACAAAGTTTGGGACTCTATGACCGTCGAAGGCGACGATTACCGTACCGGTGCTGCCTATGCGCTTGGCTGCCAGGGCGAGCGGATTTCTTTCATTTACGATCTTGTTGTCAATATCATTCGGGCCGTCTACGAGTGGAATACCTCGGATCACGCCCTTGCACGTGGAATGAGGGGCGGCCTCGTAGGCACTGACCTCGTATGTTCGGCCCATGACGACGATCTGCCGAACTTTGACGTAGTGGTTGGCATTTTCCCTTCTAGGTGTGCTGACAACCATAATATTCTGCTGCACGTTGGGGCATAACGTGTCGCCCCGCAAATCTTCGGCGCAGAGGCTTGTGGCTGCCAGGATTGCATCAGCCACCACGGTGCAGCCGGTCTTGACAATATTGAGGCCTCCGCGGGGCCGAATCACGATCTTCGTATCCTCCTTGGGGAGGTGGGGCATCCGGCCAGCGCGGATGATTCTAGCCTTGATGTTATTGCCACTGTTGCGGCCTCGCGGGGCCTCGGCCGTTGTCGACTTCGTCTCGTTGAGAGTAGCACCATTAGGATTAGCGCCTGCCGAGCGCGCGCCAGCTCTTCTGGCGCCTGCAGACTGCCAACCTCGGTCTTCTGTCACCTCTTCGGGGGTTATGTCCTCCCCCACCACCTGATATTCCATTATTTTCTGAAAATAAGCCCTGAGAAGAGCGAAAACGGCACCCGGGAACGGCGACGCGGCTGGCGTCGTGCCGGCGTGGGCTTACCTCGCTAGGCTTAGCCCAGGCGGTGGCCGGCTCCGGAGAAAAAACGTTCCAAAACGTGAAAATAGTCCACTCACGCAGCAGGTTTTGGCATCAAAATAGTCCTGGCACTTTCACTGATGCGACACAAACAAAGCTGAACGCGCACTCGAAAAATTAATTCACTTGAATATCATTGTAGGAAGCAGGAGCCACTCGAAGGTCGTATGAACAACACAGACGCCGCGCCGCGTCCATAGGCTCTGTGGCTCGGTGCAAAATATTGAGAAGCGTTCGCTGGGCCTCGCATGCTTCACGACGCGTTTACCGAAGGCTCGGAACACGAATAATTCCTGGTGTGCCGGAGGCAAATCTGGAATAGCCAAGTGGCCATCATCTTCGTTTCTTCGCTAGCCTTGTGCCACTAGTGCAAGCTGCTCACAAATTTTTTTGACGTTTCCAATATAATTTTACCGCACAAATTTCAACTACGATTTTTCTTTCCAATGTACTGCTGATACTGCGTACGTACGAAGGTGTTCTAAAGTTCCCAGGCCGCGATACTATTGCATTACAAGGAATAGCGGCCTGGAAACTTCTGAAGATCTTTGTATGTGGTCTTGACGTATATCTTTGCAAGTCAGAGTTTTATGGGTCAGAGATGTATCACTGGTTTTGTATTGTGCATCGATTAGCTAATCATTCAAAGGGGTTTGTTGGTACACTTATGACGTGCACATATCTTTTTCGTAATTTGACAGCGAAGCATCAACTTACTTACATTTTCAGACCGCGCTGACACCATGCCGTCCGGCGGTCTAAGCTACGACAGCTACTGCTGTGTATCGTGGTGCTTCAACAACGGCAGAACTCACAAGAAGCCTGGGACCAGTTTTTTCCGCATACCACGGGACGGCAGGCGTGTTAAAGATTTTGTATGATTTGCATGTCTTTAGGCTTACTGTTCGTACTTGCTCAGTGAGGGTAACAATAAAAAATCACTATTCAAGCACTTCCCCTTTCAGCTGATAGTTCATTGCCAATGCAGGTGAAAGCATGGATGCAGTATGCTGGACGCGATGATCTCCTAAGTAAGCCGGCCAGCCTATTGTACGCAACCTACAGGGTTTGTAGCGACCATTTTACTGCTCAAAGATTCATGGACCCTGGGCACACAAGGCTTACAAGAATGGCTGTTCCCAGTGTGCAACCAGCTGCACCGTGTAAGTGATTGACTGAAACTCAAATATGTGCAATAGCAGCCACTTGTATTGAATCAGTGGCGACAGTTAACCGCGAAGATCTTAGTAGGCGATGGAGAAACCTCACTATAGAAGTAACACTTGGAAAGTCTTAAATTTTGTGAATTGTGGGCTATTACCTTCCTAACAGCAGCTTTACATTTCTGTCGTTTTTTGATGCTCTTGACCTGCGCAACTTGTTTTGAAAGACTTTAAAGGGCTATTTCACGTTATCTTCAAGCATGAATGCACATTGTTGAGAAACGGCGGACCGATCCCGCCGAAGCCACCACTGTTGCGAAAGACGGCGACGCCAACACGGCCCCGGAGGCGCCACTGCTTTCAACTCCGCCGGGAAGGTCACCAGCCGTTTGGTAGCGTATGTTTATCCGCTCGCGACTGCTTCTGCGCAGAGCTGATAAGACGAGCGGACGAGACGACGGTGAGTTAAACAAGGTTTATGTACAGCATATATACAGAGGCGTTACAATTTCGGCACTGGGGCCGACAGAGACTCGAAGAGCCGAGCTCTTCTCTCTAACACATAGTTCAGCCTTTCGCCTAAGACCGCTGACTCGCATACATGTCGGCCCTCCGACATGGGGTCTCCTCGCTCATAGGAACGCCGATCACGACGCGCCGCAGGGCTTCTTTTATTTACACCGGGTCCAACCAAAATGTCCAATCAGAAGCGCCGCTGGTCGTCCGGGCAGATTCCGCCAATGGGGGTCGCCGCGCCATGCGTCAGACCACCCGACACGCGGCCGCCGGCTCGCTGTCACGTGCGCCGCTGACTCACTGCACCTGGGCCAGAGGGGCGCCGCGCGTGTTCACGCCGTCGAGGTGATCGCGCCAGGCAGACTGCGGGCTGGCCTTGACCCAGATTGCCTTTTTCCGAGGCACGGACGTTTGACGAGGACTCGCTGGCATAACAGCACCCCCGCCGCCAGACAATGCACCGGAAAGACGAGCTGCTTCCACGGGGCTCGGATGTCAGGTGCGCTCGTTCGCCAGGTCCCTCCAGGTTCGCCTCCAGGGCCATGGGGAGAATACAGCTCCAGACTGTTTCGGGAACACATCCCAATTTTGACGACGGATCCCAGCTCCACTGGCTTGTCGCCACAACTTGTCGACCAGCTTCACTCGTCTCTTCTGACCATCTTCGGTTTCAGCACTTGTCGATGGTTCTGCAACTTGCTAAGAACGGTTCGACAACAGACAACACACGACACACGCAAGTGCCTTCGGTCACCCGACAGAACACCAGACAAAGTATAATACAACATATACCTATCTACGTGTTTATCGGAATTTTGTTCCCTCTACATCAAGAGGCACATGTGGGACAAAAGACTCTTAAAATGACAACTCAATTTTTTTTCCCACGTACAACAACGTAACGAATTAGAATACCACATAAAGTTGGCCCCTTTAGATCACTCTGAACGAGAGCGCTCAGCCCAGGTCGTGATGAGGTCAAAATTTTGCCCCGAATCGCCAGCGAGAAACCGAAAGGTTGAGAAGTTACTAGCTGGAACGCACTGCTCAATGCACCTGCATTAGCGTTTACCTTTCCCTTTTTTTTTTCTTTAGCGAACGTCAAAGTTGCGCTGTGGAGCAACATGCTCCACCTCAGTAACCGGCCACTTTTAGGCGACGATACCTATGCGGCACCAAGAGCGGCTCACACTTTCGACGTTGCACAGGGGAACAACGATACGGCTTGCTACTGATTGACTCCTCACCGCTTAGCTCGATATCGTGTTCGATCACCGTCGTGTCTCCGGGACGGTCCGACAACACATACCCAAACTCGGAAACAATCTTTCTCAGGTCCTCTTTCTCAGGTCCTTCTTCACTTAAGCTAGGCTCTAGGTTTATCTGCTCCCGGATTACTTTCGATCCCCCTTCGAGTACCTCACTAGAACTCAAAATTTCTGCTTCCTCTTCCTCTGAAGCATTCAACAACAGATTTACGACCGCTTGATGTTGAACGCATGGTTTCATCAAGTTGTAAATTTTGTCCGGCCGCCTTCCTAATTTCACTTCATAATTTGTATCGCAAGGCTTCGATAATACTTTGGTGGGCCCTTCCCAATCAACCTCAAGCTTGTTCCTTTTGAACGGCTGCAGCAGCATTACCTGACTCCCTACTTCAAAAGCACGCTTCTTCACCGATTCCTCGTAGTGCTCCTTCGACAGCACTTTTGCCGCGTTTTTCTGGCTTTCCACTCGCGCTTCAATTTGGCTTTCCACTAGCGCTTCAATCGAGAGATCCTCACTCTGCCCTCGAATGAGCGTTTCTCGATCAACTCTCGGCAGCTCGCTCCAACTTTCCGCTACAGGCGAGAGCATTGCAGCCCTCTCTCTCTGATCCAATGGCGCCATGTCGTCTCCCCTTTCTCCGGAAACCGCGCCGGTCGTGTCGGCGACGGGCCGCTCGCGTGACTGCTCACATGACTCATGCGGAAACTTTCCTTTCTGGGGTTCCGTCGACCCGCCGACAAGGTCACTTGAGAGTTCACCGCATGGAACCAGGTCCAGCTTCCGCGAAAGCTTTCGCGCTTGCGATCGCGTGAGGGCCATGCACGCTAAGTTGGGGAAGAACGATTTGCCCTGCTCTTTGAGGAGCTGCTCCGAGTTGTTGGAGAAAAGATAAGGAAAACGATCGTTCAGCGCGGCAGACACAGCTGCTTCGGTGCGAAGCTTACCGAACGGGCCTTCAATGACAACCGTGGCGATTGGTAAGCGAACACTCTGCACCTCGGTGACTTGCCTAATCCACGCGCATTCTCCTGTGAAGTCATCCGGAGACACCAATGAAGGATGGACAACGTCCATGGTTGCCGCTGAGTCTCTAAGTGCTCGGCACGTTTTCTCATTGACCCTAATTTCTTGGAGATACGGCTCCAACAACCGAATGTTTTTTTCTGATTCTCGGATCGTTGCGAAGGCAAATTTTTCCTGACAGTTTCTCGCGATGTGCCCTTCCTTTTTACAGTTGTAGCAGATTAGCGGCTTCCGTTTGTTTTCCGATTCAAATGCCTGTGTGGTAGAAACCTCACTCGATCTCTCCGCTTCTGTTTGCCCTTCCCCTACACTGTCCTTCGTAAGAGACGGGTCCTTTTTGAAATTACGGTGCGGAACGGGTTTCCGTTGATCAGGTTTCCTTGAAAAGCCCTTTTTCTTTTCCTCCTTTTCAACGCGCGCTGCCCTGCTATGCAACTTTCGGCGAGTATAATACTCCTCAGCTAACTCAGCTGCCTTGTTTAACTGTACGTCTCCAAGTCTGTCCTGCAGCCAAAGTTTGACATCCTCCTCGATGCAGCGGTAGAATTGCTCCAATGCAACGCATTCCACCACTTTATCGCGGTCGTCATAAACACCTTCGCCCTTGAGCCATTCAATCAAATCGGCTTTAAGACGAAACGCGAAGTCAACGTGTGACTCATTCCCCTTTTCAGCATACCGGAACCTTTGCCTGAAAGCCTCGGGTGACAACTTATAACGTCTCAAGAGCACTTCCTTAACCTCGTCATAGCTCTCAAACGCTTCCCTAGACAAGCAAGTTAATGCGTCGGACACTTCGCCGGGAAGAAGAGCTAGCAGGTTCCGCGCCCAAAGAGACCGCTCCAAAGCGTTTCGCTCACAGACGTGTTCGAACTTGACGAGATACTTCGCCATGTCCTCGCCTACTACGAACGGTGGCAGTTGGTCCCGAATTCTAAAACCGTTGACCTGAATCGTCGGAGAAGCTACGCTAGGCGCCTGCGAACACTGTAGGATTGCCAATTCTAGTCGTTTCAACTCTAGGCGCTCTTGTCTCTCGGCCTCCTCGCGCTCGCGACGTTCGCGCCTTTCAGCTTCTTCACGTTCGCGAGCTTCTCGCCTTTCAGCCTCTTCACGTTCGCGAGCTTCTCGCCTTTCTTCACGTTCGCGAGCTTCGCGCCTTTCAGCCTCCTCACGTTCGCGAGCTTCTACTTCTCGCCTTTCAGCCTCCTCACGGCGTGCTTTGATATCCACCCAGGCCTCATCGACTTCCTCAGCCGACACTCCCTCATCCTTCATGATCTCAAGGATCGCTTGCTTTCGTTTCGCACGGCCCAAAGTAATGCCGAGTTCCTCACAAATTTCGATGAGTTCCTTCACTTTAAGGTTCTCCATCGTTCACACTAGCCTCTTGCTGTTTGCACCTGTTAAGAATCTACTTGCCGTACCCACTATAAGCCTACTAGCAAGACGCGCAAGCAATTTTTCACACTCCCGTGTTTACCCCCTCCGCATTAACTTTGGTTTCAAAGCGCTTCGACTTGGCTTGAAACTATCAAAGCTCACTTCAAAGCTTCACACAGCCCTTCTCTAAACTACTACAACCTGAGCTAGAGTAGTCTGGTGAACTGAGGGGAAAACATCAGGCACTCACCGCATCGATGTCGCTGACGCCGGCCGATCCCGCAGCTGCCAACCACTGTTGAGAAACGACGGACCGATCCCACCGCTGCCACCACTGTTGAGAAACGGCGGACCGATCCCGCCGAAGCCACCACTGTTGCGAAAGACGGCGACGCCAACACGGCCCCGGAGGCGCCACTGCTTTCAACTCCGCCGGGAAGGTCACCAGCCGTTTGGTAGCGTATGTTTATCCGCTCGCGACTGCTTCTGCGCAGAGCTGATAAGACGAGCGGACGAGACGACGGTGAGTTAAACAAGGTTTATGTACAGCATATATACAGAGGCGTTACAATTTCGGCACTGGGGCCGACAGAGACTCGAAGAGCCGAGCTCTTCTCTCTAACACATAGTTCAGCCTTTCGCCTAAGACCGCTGACTCGCATACATGTCGGCCCTCCGACATGGGGTCTCCTCGCTCATAGGAACGCCGATCGCGACGCGCCGCAGGGCTTCTTTTATTTACACCGGGTCCAACCAAAATGTCCAATCAGAAGCGCCGCTGGTCGTCCGGGCAGATTCCGCCAATGGGGGTCGCCGCGCCATGCGTCAGACCACCCGACACGCGGCCGCCGGCTCGCTGTCACGTGCGCCGCTGACTCACTGCACCTGGGCCAGAGGGGCGCCGCGCGTGTTCACGCCGTCGAGGTGATCGCGCCAGGCAGACTGCGGGCTGGCCTTGACCCAGATTGCCTTTTTCCGAGGCACGGACGTTTGACGAGGACTCGCTGGCATAACAACATGTACATATACCTTTCATCGGTGAAAGCTGGCACTGTTGATAATTCCAAAGATCACAAATTACTTGTTTTCTAGTTGGTGCCTTCTCTTTCCTTCCACCTTCGACCAATTTATGCGTTTGAAAGAGCTGTTTAAGTTTCCCCATGCTACAAGCTTTTTAACTTGTACCAACTGCACATAAATGCACGTTCTCTGAGCGTCGCTTCAAATAGTGACTGTGACATGACTGCAGAAGCTGCACTGCAAGGTGCGGATGAGCTTCAGTTTGTGTTATTTTAAGTCTCTTACTGACACATTGTCGTAATTTCATTTCTTCAGGACCTGCGGTAGAGGCTTCAAAAAGCGGCTCCCACACATTGAGGTGCCCCGATGAGCAGGGTGCGTTCAGTGTCGCGATTTCTTTTTTTTTTTACCGAAATTGACTGTTGACCAAACCTCTGCAGGTGGCAGCTTCCTTGTAGCTGGTGAAAGAATTTTTGCTGACTTCGTCTTGCCGGAGAAAACCTTAACCAGTCATTCAGCTGTCACAAAAGGAACTTGTGTGACCGGTAAGTTGTATGTTCACTTCACCACCAGAGTGGATTGATATAGAGACTTCCGCAGGCCGCTCGCAAGATTGTTCCGACAGCACTGTCCGAGGCACTGAACAAGCTTCACAAGACCCTCCAGAAGATGTCTCTGCCAACAGCTCCACGCATGAGTGCCCTAGAGAAAATGGTGACTATGCTTTTATTGCAGCTGTTTTTAATGTGCTATTTTATGTTTAGGACATTCTGAGGAAACTATCCTCAAAAGGACACTACGTGTGCACTTACAAAATGTAAGGGTGGGCTCTCAGTGATTTTCATTTTTTTGTGCATTGTCAACATTGTGAATGGTTTGTTTTTAGGTAGTGGAATCGAAAACTTTGCACCACAGAAAGTTGTGCACCTTGGGTCTGAAAGAGCGAGGAAAGTCCTCGTATGGGATTAGTTGTTCTTCGCTTTTACATCCATTTTTTGTTTATTGCAGTGCGTTGTTGTGTGCCAGCGACAATGTCTCCATCAATGAAGTACAAGCAAGCCATTAAACATCTGCAAGCCAAAGTAGCAGCACAGTGGACCCACCAGTATTTCACAATGCTCAAAGCATACCACGTCCCCAGCAAATTTTTTGGGAATCTCACTGTGCCATCAGAAGCAGCTTTCGCATACGTACAACAACTTGAATCTCACTTTCTTACCATGATTGAGGCCACTGCACATCACCTGAAAGTGTGCGATGTTTTGTGTCACCATCTGTCAAGTGTTGGCGATTTTCATTTCTGCTCTGCTGGGTGTCGCGCGAAGTTTCTGAAAATGTTTTGCCGGGTTCGTTTATGTTGGCATGTGCCTTTTGTGAACCGCAACTTAGATAGGGTTAGGTTCCAGTCTTCAATCTCAGGCATACAGCTTGACAAGTTCAAAGGTTAGCAATTAGCGGCGGGTTTACACTAAAGTATTCGAGTTGAGCCGAATCCTGCAATAGCTTTGTTATGTTATTACTTCGTTACAACAGACTTCATTATGGTCTTATATGCTTAGATTCAGTTCAACTGGACTAACCACTCCCTCGTTGCATACATTGTTTTGGTTACCCGCTATGAGGAGTAGGGACACTGTGTATTCGCTCGAAGTGATTTGCATAACCTTAAAAAGAATGTTGGGTATCCTGTCTGTATTTTTGTAGCAAATGCGGGTGAACTGTACACTTCACTGTGGGTTGCTTGGTCACTGTGTATGCTTTATCTCTCCAGCTCAAGTAATATATCGATAACAAAACCGCTTGTTGAAATGTCTTCGAGCGGGTAAGGAACACAGTATGAAGTGGGCACGGTTCACGTTATCACGCTTTTCGTATTTTAGCTTCTCATCAATCTTTTCATCTCGCCCATCAAAATTTTCAAAAGAATACCCAAACTTGTAGCGTTTGATGGGGCTGCGGACGCTGCCATTTTATCTTTATATAGCTTGTGAGTGATAACGTACGATGTAGAGCCTTTGTGAAAAATAATGAGCCAAAGTGGTTTCCTTCTGCTATTTATTAGCCCTGTAATACCGCTCTCGTAGCACCAATTAAGGTCCACAATTCTGGATAAGTCATGACTACAATCTATTTTAGCTCGCAAGCGTCACAGCAACACCCAGACGCAAATCACTTGGGATCATAAGTTTTTGATGAAGGCGATGCATAAGAGCCACAAGACCTGCCAGTGTTGTAGCATAAAGTTTGTCTTTCACGTAGTGAGCAAGCTGCAAAGCCCTACCTTTCTGAGGACAAGCAGGCATCAAGTCTGCTTTTTTTAATTTTGGGCTAGCTGTTCTTAAGCACAGCCAGCACACTGCGCCTTTGCCTTTCTGCTATATTGTGTCGTGTGGTTTCTGTGCGCTCTTTTTTTCTATGCATTATTTCGGTTAGCCCCAGGCGTGATTCGCGACTTCATTGCTGTGTATATGTCACTTATTCCTTCTTCATCAGCATTGTGCGCTGTGTTTTTGCCATAGATCCTTACTTACCCACTGGCCCGGTGTGTCATACTTCACCAGCTTCTCGGCTTCTGCCAACTCTAGCGATGTGTGCGTTGCCTGTGTTCTCTCTGTATTTGTCACAATATTTGTTACAATTTATTTGTAAGGCGAGATGCATTTGTTGTCTACCTCGGTCATATTGTGCTTTTTATATTCTCAGACTCTACCTTGACTTTGAATAAAACATTGCGGATACTCTGTCTCTTTGACTGATATATACATTGATCACTTGTTAAAAAAACACAAGCGCGATGAATAAAACCGTAGTTAATTATCATTACCTGCATCTCTTTTTAATATAACTTAATCGAAATAAAAATTACGTCACGACCGATTCGCACGAACCACTGAACAAAAGAAAACAGGGAATCGCTAAATCAAAACGACCTACAAAAACTATCCATTTGGGCGATGAAAAGTGGTCTAAAATCGTGAACTTTCGTCATAGCCAAACGTTGGTTACGCAAAGTAATTCAAAATTTGCGCCAGTGAAACCGAAACAGGAAGCGCACGCCACTTGCTCTCACCAACCACCAGGTGTGCTAGGGTCGATTGAGCCGCTGGGGTCTACGGGAGTGTCCACTCTTAACCTTTTTTTTATTTCTCTCTCTTAACCTTTTTTTATTTCTCTATGCGCTCCTCTTCTACAGCTTATGTCTTGGATACGATTTCGTCTTTCGTCGCGGCAAGAATCCAACTGGAACCATATGCACACGCGCACTCGTTTTGAACCTTTTGCTTTATAATAAATATCACCACCATCCACTAATGCCGTCACGTGCAACGAATTCACCTATCGCAGACGCAGATGATGGAGAAAAAGAGGAGTAGGCACGAGAGTGAGGAGAATGGCGCAAAGAACAATGAGTGTCGCTACCTTGAAAAATTTTTTTGTCTAGGGACCTTAGTAAAGCCTAGAGTCACTGGCTTTAGTAAAGCATAGAGTCACTGACTCTAGTAAAGCTCCTTGATCTTGAGAAAGTAGCGCCATCCACTGTACTCGCCGCCACGCGTTAGACCTCTCCCTCCTTGCCCCCCTTCGCATCCTCCCGGTCTCCTACACTTTTTCTGCACGATGATCGGTCTCCTTCGCGGTTGCCCTTAGAGACGCGTGGATCTTGTGCTTTGCTTGTTTTTTCTTTTTCGCTTGCGCCATTTTTCGCCGGCGCTCCACGTAACAACCGTAGCACGCTTTGCTATCTGTGCTTCGTGCGGGCGCTATGCCGTGCTGTTGCGCCTATGAATGCAACAACCCCAGCGGAAAAGGTTACGCACTTTTTATGATACACCAATGTAAACGCGATGACTTGCGCAAGCAGCAGTGGCTCCGCACCATCGCCCGAAAAAATTTCATTCAAACAAAGAACAGCTTTTTGCTATTTTCTGTGCAACCTTGCCTGGACACTGCTCGCGTTTAGTGACCTGGGATTCCTCACGTTGCAAGGCATCGTTTGACACCAGACTCATCGCAGTGAGTGTACTTTTTTACTAGATATTGAACTCTAAACATATTGTGCCTGATCGCAGGGACGCGCCAAGGAATTCAGAGGACGCGCTGCACGCAAACGCCGCTGTGGCGACGGGCCAGCGAAACGAGCTGGACGCCAGCGTTTCGTAGGTGCACGAGCACGCTGCTCGCGCAACACAGAGACGCAGCACCTGAGGTAAAGAGTTCTCATGGAAACGCTGACGTCTAACCCACGTCAAGAAAACCCGAGTACGGTGCAAGTGGACAACACGGAAGGTAACTCAAGAACGGCATCACAATGGACGTTTGATGAAAATAGTGGCAAAACGACAGGCAAAGCCCACATTGAGTGGCTTCAAGCTGGTCGTAAAGGCAGGTCAGCCAAAGAAGAAAAGTCAGCCGAAGAACGAGCTTTGCAACCTGTGAAGCCAGACGCCGAATCTCAACCGCAACGTCAACGCAGCACTAGGATGCGGCCATTCCCTACTGATGACTTCAAAATTGTATTCCGCCCGCAACCAGGACTAGATCTTTCAAAACGAACACTCATCGAGGTTACACATGCCATCGGAAGATCCAGTGGCTTGGCCCAGCAGGTCTTCTATAACCATGTGCGAGTTGCAGGTGCAAAAAGTAGAGAATGTGATCATCGCAAGCACAGCAAGTACTGAACGAGCTTCCAAACAGCAAAGTATAAATGCTATACAGCTCGGTGGAGTAATATATCAAGTGAATCCGCACATTCGACACCCCGATGATGTGTGCCGCGGAGTGATCTACGGCCTCGAACCAGGAACAAGCCCCACAGAGATTGTTGCAGGACTTCGCGTAGACCCAAGATACCACGTCCTCGGCGCGCGCATGCTGGGATCTTCCACAGCTGCAGTTATCACTTTCGACGGGCAGCACGTTCCTTTTTACGTGACGTACCTCAGTGGAGACTACCGATGCAAGCCATACCGGAAGTCCATCCAATATTGCCGAACCTGTGGCGCCCTAGGTCACCGACAAGACATCTGCCCTCAGCCGAAAGCGAACTTCTGCTACAAACGCGGCCACGACAAAAACACAGAACCACATGACTGCCAACCGATGTGCAAGATCTGCGGAGAAGACCATGAGACTGCTGGAAGGGAATGCAAGAAGAAACTTCGCAGCAACCCCCCTCCTTATCAAGTAAGACGCCACCAGCTCGATAACGCCCGCGCCCGTGAGAATCACTGGAGTGCTTGCACCAATGATTTACCCAGGTCAGTTATCACACCAGAAATTTCACGGGCCCCCTCTTTTCCCCAAAAATTTGACCGAAGTCGCTCTCGCTCTAAGAAAAAAGGTCGCTCTGGATCCCACACGCCATCACGGTCTCGCTTCGTTAGGGGAATCAATTACGCCGCCGCGGTAACCGGTAGTGACGGGCCCACTTCTCTAAATACTACAAGTGCCTCGACCATCTCGCCTGCTCAGACAGCGACCATCCGGGCTCTAGAAAATAAAGTCCAAGATCTACAACGGAGGATACAACAACGCCCACCAGCCGAGTGTAGCACACTAGAACTTGACGACAGCATACTAAAACAGACGGAAGCCAGAATAATGAAGCGGGTAGAAGAAAGGCTGCAAGCACATGAAGCGAAGATGCTCGACCTCGTCGAACGACGCCTTGAAGCTTTCGAGAAAGCCCTCACTGCGAAACTCCTCGCATCCATAGACACAACCATAGAGAAAGTGGTTACTAAAATTATGGAAAACGGAGACCCACTGACCCGTACTGTAAGCACGCTCGACGCCAAGCTTGATGGCTTCATGGCACAACAGCATAACTTCATAACATATGCATACAAAAATTTCGTTACCCATGAGCAGCTGGTAGAGCAATCAGGGACCAAGCGGAAAGAGCGAAAAACTTCAGGGGATGAAACTGCAGCGGAAATTCGATCTACAGCACCAAACGACCGGCACCAGGCGGGAATCAACTGCCAGAATGGCAGCTCCCACACATAGACAGTCTGAGCCACTCCCCACTCTTCGAATTTGGCACTGGAATTGCAGATCCTACAGACCTCGTTCTGCAAACTTGCAAGAATATGTTAAAACAAATAATCCAGATATGATCGCGTTGCAGGAAACCCACACAGAAAAAATCAAGCTCCCTGGCTACAGCACTCTCACATGCACACCCCGCACCGCAATTCTAGTCAAGAAGACTCTAACCGCACAGGCTCATGAAATTGAAGACATTGGCATCGAACACACCATCGGGGAGATAATCCCCACTCGGAAGACTCAACAAAGCTTATACCTGGCCAACATTTACAGTCCTCCGCGGGAGCAGTTACACCAATACGACCACTTCGTCCACGAGCTCCATCAAATGGTTAACGGCAACCAACTCGTCATGGTTGGGGACTTCAATGCTCCACACGCGGCCTGGGGCTATCACAGCACCACCAAGAAGGGGGCGCGTGTTCACGACGCTGCGCAGCAACACGGTCTGACGCCGTGGAATGACTTGCCCCATCCAACCCGAGTTGGCAACAGCGTCTCGAGGGATACTAATCTTGATCTCACGTTCACTAGAGACGTGCACAACGCAACATGGACAAGGCTACCAGACACTCTAGGGAGTGACCATCACATAATTCAAATAGAGGTCGAACAGGCTCACCGCTCGCTCAAGACAGGAAAAGCTCGGCTCACGGACTGGACCGCCTACAGGAATGAGCTTGATGATGATTCGACTATCGAGGACATTGAAGCCTGGTTAAACAGTATTGTAAGTGTGGCTGACGGACATACCAAAACGATACACTTGAACGAGGACAATCCGGCAGTCGATAATCATCTACTTCACCTATGGGAAGCTCGAAGATCGCTTATTAAACGATGGCAACGGCAAAAGCTCAACCGCAAGCTGAAGCGCCGCATCGCCGTACTCACTAGACAGGCACAGGAGTACGCCGAAAACCTTGCGAGCCAGAACTGGCGGTCCTTCTGCGACAAACTTCAAGGGACATTGAGCACAAAGAAGACTTGGCGCATTCTTCGAGCCCTGATTGACGACACTTACACCAAAACTAACCAAAGAAATACAATTAAGCGGCTCATACGCTACTATGAGGGCACAGAGCACCAGTTACTCCAAGAACTTCAAGCAAAACTTTGTGGCTCGGTTAACCAGCAAGCTATCTCCATCAACAATTCGACGCCCAGGGAGTACCGAGGAGCACCGAACGAAGCACTAGACCAGCCTTTCACGCTGGCAGAGCTAAACGCGGCCCTTGCTAAGCTTACGCGCAACACAAGCCCGGGAAAAGACGGAGTGACCAATAAGCACCTACGACAGCTACCGCCCCGGGCGTTGACGGCGCTCCTTCGGCACTATAACGACTGCTGGAGGAAGGACGAGCTACCGCAAGCCTGGAAGCACTCAGAGGTGACCATGGTACCCAAGCCAAACAAGCCAATCTCGATTGCGAATCTTCGTCCCATTTCCCTTACATCTTGCGCTGGGAAACTCTTTGAGCACATGGTAAACGAGCGGCTCACCACACATCTCGAAGACAATGGTCACTATCCGAACACCATGTTCGGCTTTCGCCAAATGCTCAGCACACAAGACGTCCTCTTGCAGATAAAGGAAGATATTCTTCTCTGCTTGAGCAAGCACAGTAAGTCATCTGTTCTAGCTTTGGACATAAAGGGCGCATTTGACAATGTGAGCCACGAAGCCATTCTGCGTAGCCTGGAAGATGTCGGCTGCGGTGCCAAGACATACGCCTATATGCTGGCTTTCCTCACCAACCGCACTGCCACTGTAGGGATTGCCAATATCAGGAGCGAGCTTTTTCAACTCCCTAACAAAGGCACGCCGCAGGGCTCAGTGATATCACCAGTGCTTTTCAACTTGGCCCTCCTTAAGCTCCCTCGTCTCTTGGACGCTGTCCCTGGGATACATCACACATTATACGCCGATGATATCACTATGTGGACAAGAGGTTCAAGCACGGGTGAACAGGAGGACCGACTTCAAGAGGCGATTAACATCACTGAAGGATATCTCAAGACCTGCGGCCTCCAATGTGCTCCGGAAAAGTCGGAACTGTTAGTACTTGCGGCACGCACCCGGGGTAGACCACCAAGCTACGACACTCCTGACCCACAAGTCTTTCTACAGGGAGTCCAAATACCACAAGTTGACACGCTTCGAGTCCTTGGACTACACATACATAAAGATGGGTCTGGCTCTGCTGCCCTACCCCGGCTGCAGAACACTGTGACACAGCTCACCCACCTAATCCGAAGGGTGGCTAATCGCCGCAGTGGCTTCAAAGAGCACGACACCCTAAAAATGGTACAAGCTCTCCTTTACAGCCGCATAACGTACGGAATTTCCTACCTCAACCTGAAGACAGCGGAGAAACAAAAACTTAATCTGCTGATACGAAAGGCTACAAAGCTTGCCCTAGGACTGCCGCCAGCCGCCTCAACTGACCGACTGCTTCGCATGGGAGTTCATAATACGTGGGAAGAACTCACCGAAGCACACCTCATCAACCAGGTCGAGAGACTCAAGCTGTCACTCACAGGGCAAGCCGTGCTTCGACGCACAGGATACCAGACCACTCTAGAACCCAACGAAGAACGCAAAGGCAAAATACCGTCACAGCTGCGAGAAAGCCTTGAAATTCAGCAGATCCCTCGGAACATGCATCCTCAACATCACTGAGAAAGGCGCCTCGCCAGGGTTAACATGATCCGGAAAAAACATGGCAATGACCCGCAGGTGCGATACGTGTACGCAGCCAAATATCCGAGACGTAATGCCTTCGCGATTACCGTCGCAGATTACAAGGGCGCGGTACTGGCATCGGCGACTATCCTCGCCAAACGTTCGGAAACAGCTGAAGAGGCTGCTATAGCACTCGCCACCCAGACGAGTGAGGATCCCATCGTGGTCTTTACCGACTCACAAACAGCGGCACGGAACTACCTGAAAGGCAGGGTCTCCACGGTGGCGATTAGGCTACTAAAGCGCATGGACAATCCTCCCCCCTACACATGCATCGTGTGGATTCCGGGTCATGAAGGTCTCGAGGGAAATGAAGCGGCACACACCGCAGCCCACGAATGCGTCAACCGAGCATTCCCATACAAGATCCGAGGCACCTCCCACTCAACAACAGAATCAGAGACAAGAGAAGCCATACCACTAACGTACCATGCATTACTGCAACATTATCGGCTCCAACGCAGGTTATACCCCCCGCCACATCCAAAACTCACAAGAGACGAAGGGACTGACTATAGGCGTCTTCAAAGCAACACGTTCACACACGGCGTACTATTGCACCATATGAGGCCAACGTTGCACAGCTACATCTGCCCTCACTGCAATGTGGCAGACACCCTGGCGCACCTCCTACTGCAGTGCAAAGTAAGCGTCCCAAGACTACGAGCAGCAGCACCAGATGTGGACCAAGACCTCCTCAGTGAAGCGTGGGAGGCTGCGATCTCCCAGCCGGACCTGGTCGAGCAGCGTCAACTCGTCGCTCGAGCTCGGCGGGCTGTCCAAGCCAGAGGGTTCCTGGAATAAGGGACCCTCCCACCTTCACTCACAAGCTTCTTTCAATAAATGTTTTCTCTCTCTCTCAAACAAAGAACAGCGTTCTTTGCGATGTAAGGCACCTTTCTTATTCCTCGTAATTAAAGCATCACCGAATGTTGCATTTGAAATATTGTTTAGGCCTGCTCATCAACATAAGTGTTGTTTAGGAGCGAACCTCCTTACGCTTTGGGTCGTATGTACCGTGTCGTAGTAGTTGTCGTAGTAGCCAGTTGTATTGCCTTGGATGTTACAAAAAAAAACGGTGTCACAGCATACCTACGAAGTGAATGATGGGCGGACGAAGCGTCCGTCAGGCTGTCCGTGCGTCCATCCATTCATTTGTGTGTGCATCCATCCGTCCGTCCACGCGTCCCTTCGTCCGCACGCTTTGCCCCACTCAACATCACTCACCTCGGGGATATGCTGTGATTTTTTTATTGGCTATTTGTGCGATGCTTCAAACAGAAGTTGTCACCAATATGCTGAATTATTTTGTTAGAAACAAGAAGAAAGTTTATTCGTTTAACATTTTTGTACAGAATTACTGCAGGGAAAGTTGGCTTAAATTTACCTTGTTGCGTTCAGCCTGCCACTATTAGAAATACCCGCCGAAAACATGATAAACCCTGTGCACCCATATTTACACGAAATAATGCTTACAAATACAGTTATTTTTTAGAAGAGTTGATGACTGCAATTCACTGCCTGGTGAGATTTTTTTCTGCTGACAATTTTGCTATATAGCTGGAACCTTAAGTTTGGTGATTGGAGTGTTCAAATGTTTTGTAAATTTTGTTCTTGTTTCCCAGACATGTGACCTCTGTTAGCGTATATATATATATATATATATATATATATATATATATATATATATATATATATATATATATATATATATATATATATATATATATTATTGAGATCTAACAGACAGTAATGCCAAGGAATGTACAGGGGAAGTTATTAGAACCAATGGAATGTAAATAAGAAGAAAGAAAAGTGGATGAAAAGATAACCAGCCATCACTTCATGTTCCTTATGTCCCTCCTGCCTGGACCAAAATGCTGATCAGCTGTATGTTTGAATAAATTATTGATGGCTATGGGGGTGGACTAAATAAATAAATAAATATATATAAAAAATTCTGCTCATACTTTATCACCTTGCTCGCACCTCAGCAATCGTCAAAAATACACAACTGTTGTCTGCTTTCAGCAGAGTGACTTGTTGGGCGAGTTGATTCATTCTTAACGGGCTGTTCCTTCTCTCGTGTTTTTTCGCGCGACAAGCTCGTTCAGTCTGCTTTCGCTGCAAACAATTACTTTGAATGAGACAGCTTCTTAATCACGCTTTGTGTGACTGTTGGGATTTGTTTACGAGAACGTTTGTGGGAGAAAACAAATGAATGTGTCAATAGAGATGACACTAATTCGCGCTCGTTTCCATAAAGGCAATTATTTTGTTGTTGTTTTTTGGTGGGGGGGGGAGGGGAGATTAACACACAAAAATTATGAAATAGATGCGGTCCATCAAAAAAAGAAAAAATACAGAGGAACAACGCAAAAAAAAAAGCTATAGCACAGTAATATCGAAAATGAGCCATTTTCTAGGAGACCGTGGCCGCAATCGCTTTGGTCACGCCTACATTAGCATGGCTTCCGTTCACCAAAAAGAAACTATTATTTTTCATACCAGTGTAGCATGGGTATACTTTTCACCGGGATCAGTCAGCCCGGATAGGATTGTTTGGTTGTTATCGACGCGCAGATTATGGTGACATTGATCCCAATCGGGCTTGATCGCAATTATAAGCGACCGCGTAGCAGCACCTCATCCAAATCGAGTCTGAACCGGAACGGGTCTTATCGCGATAATAATTGTGATGCCGATATTAATTATAGCCTTGTCTGCCACATGACGACTTACCTTAGTGATCACTTCTTTCCGCGAAGTGCTTGTGTTTTCCTATTTGGCTTTCACAGATTCACGTTTGGGTATGCGTGGTTTTGCGAATAAACTTAATTAGAATTTCAGCGTTAAATGACGTGTCGTACACGCCACAAGCAGACATGCCACAAGGGGAACTACATCATGTGCAAACGTACAGCATGTTTTCATGAGGCAGAAAAAACATCCGCGTCGTAGAACTCCCCATAAAAGCTTTTATTTAATTAGCATGGTTCACTTATACGACCTTTGGAAGAAGCTAATTCTTCAATAAACTGTTGCTTCCGTGTTCCTAATTTTATTATCACAATTAAAAAAATTCAGCACTGCTGTGGCACGGAAGCTGCCGGAAATAACCCTCTTCCATTGAATTCTGCAGTGTGCCCGCGGGAGCGTCGGCGAAAAATGGCGCCGCGCCTATGGCAAGCGGGCGAGGACAATCGAGGAGGAAACGCACGCGGGGAGGAGAGTGTCGTTACTTTCCCAGGATCAAGGGGTTCTAGGAGGAAGGAAAATACTTTCCTTCTCCATGATGCCATGATGTCTTTTCCTTCCTTCATAATGCCAAGTGACCTAGCGGCAGCCGGCCAAAGTTCCCATGTTGCGAAGCCACTCTAGGCGCTGATATGTTGAATGGTGCTTTGGCACGCATTCTTGAAGCACCGAAACTTCATGTGCTCGACTTGTCCCCACAAGAAAAACAGCGAAAACTTCTATTCACTTGTAATTGTCGTTATGTAGGCTAAAATAAACTGCAATATAAATTCAGTGTAGTCGTATCTGTTGAAGGTTATAGATAGGAAACTGAAATGTTGATACTTCGTGGGGTGACTTTGTGGCACGCGAACTGCTGCAAAGTTACCCCATGAAGGGCAGTTCTTCTAATGGTATCAGAGCTAGGCGGCCTTGGAAGAGGTCTCCTCTTGAGGACAACAGCGCAGAAGAATACTGTGACAATGAATTGTTTTAGATGGTCAGCACGGCGACAACAAAAAGTGGCCGGAACAGGTAGGAAGGGTGTTTCCTTCCTCCGTGGGTCGGAAGGGGTATGATTCCGAGGTATACTCTCTGGAAGTCTTGACAACCTATTTAATACAGCCACTACCACTTTTGTGATACCAACTACTAGCAACGTCTCGAGGGTAAATGATGTGGGTCCCGGAGAAAGAACCTTCAAGAAGGATCACATCGTCGTAGTAAACTTCGAACGACCACTTTACCAGGGAAGCACAGAACACCTATACGGGAAGTGTGACGGCAGTTAGAACTGACGGGCACATCGTCAGTACTATAGAGAGCATAGAGTTCATATACTGACTCTAGAGGAGAAGCTGCGCCGGGCAAGCTTTAACTATAGTGGCTAGAAAGGTTTTCCTAGTGTCGTGAACAAGGCGGAAAAGCTGAAAGGTTTCACAATACAGCCGCCAGAAAGCGCACCCGCTCGCTGGCGCACGGCATTTACGTCTCCGTGTCCGCGCTCTCAGGTGTTTCTCGTTGAAACCAAACTTTGTGGTAACGGTACAAACTCACTGGGCTCGTCACACAGGGTGCCTGTCGGTGAATTGTAAACGAAGAAAAAAAAAACAGATTTTCGGCATATGCTGCCAGGTTATCTGCTTCTGAACAGCACATACAAGCACGACATATAGCGCGCAAGTAACGAAGATGTAGGAGATTCAGGGCTTCAGTCACAGTTTGTTATCACTCTTTTCCACAAAGTTGCGTTTGAGTATAAAGACATCAATATCCGTATATATTTACAGCTCTTACATCAAAAATAAAATATAACAACCAGATAAAAAGACGCAAAGAGTTTTAATTCAGAAACTTATGCAAAGTGTTCTAATGCAAATGGCTGAACAGTGAAAAGAAAATAGACAGGTATAGCTCAATGAAATAAACACTAAATCAATAATAATTAATTCGAAATGAGCATCATCCTACAATAAATTGAAATTCATGCACACACGAGCAATAAATATTAAACATGTTAGGAAGCTGCGACAAAACAAGTGTACATTCATTAACATGAAAAGAGGAAAACAATCATTAAAAGTCAAGGAAAAGCTGGATGCAAACTTTGATTGCTTAGTGCCCCTGTTTTCAATGACACTTAGCAAAAAAAAAATCGAACTTCTTGAGTGAGGTTTAAACCGTGGTTACTGGTTACATCGCATTTTCAGGTGTTTTGTTTGTCCAATTTTGAGGCCACGTTCTTATTCAGTGATTTTGTGAAAAAATGCGGCCTAGTGAGTGAGTGAACAAACTTTATTTAACCAGCGGAATGAGGCGTGGGCCCAAGCCGCGCCAGGGGTGGTGGAGAAACCCTGCCTCTCAGCCGCATCCTGTGCTTGCTGGATGGCCCATATTGATCTGAGCTGATCAGCGCGGCTCTCCACCACGCCCCAAGCTGTTCTGGGGAAACTGCATTGACGTCCTGTATCTGTGTGCATTCCCATAAAATATGTTATAGGGTGGTGTGTCTCGCGCTTACATAGCTTACACGAGTCATCAGGGTATAGTTCGGGGAAGATGCAATTTAGGTGCTTCGGGTTGAGAAATATTCTAGTTTGAAGTCGCCTCCAGTCAAGCTCCTGAGATCTGTCCAACGTGGAGCTGGGCCAGTCAGTGCATAAAACTTTATCACGTCCCCAGGGAGCCGCCACTTATGTACTGCGCAACGGACTAGTTCGAGTTCACAGTTAACCTAGAAGAAAAATCAAAATGCTGGTCGTTCGCGATCAATTTCTACAGCCTCGTCGTTGATCACGTGCTTGAAAGTTGACATAGCAGTCATCAAAATGTTGCGAACGCACCACATACGTACAATCAAGCTCCTTGTTTCTTTTCTTGATGTTTGCCCACCCTTGCAGGCGTACTGGGTCCGTGGGAGCTCTGAATAAGGATACCTTTTCTTCGCAGGACTTGTATCCGCCTTTGCGCAATGGCCACGAAACAAGTTATTTTTTTTCTTTTTAGCCATATGATACGTTGTAGCGGCTAGACAGATACGCAGTTGCAAGCGGGCACGACATGAACCTCTCAAGACGCAGCTCATAATGAAATTGCAGCAACCACCGAAGTTCCAGTGCCGAATTCTAACACCGCCCCCCCCTCCAACTAGTGACGGCGGCTTTCCCACTCCCCTTCGACGTACCAGTGGCGTACCAACTCTTTCGCGAATGGGTGGCATACCTTACCTCACTCGTCAGCTATAATATATATATATATATATATATATATATATATATATATATATATATATATATATATATATATATATATATATATATATATATATATATATATATATATATATATATATATATATATATATATATATATAACATGGCCATAAGAGTGTTTTCACACTCGTTGTTTGGCTTATAGATGGCGCTGACTGTCGCTCCTACTTCTAAATTCACAGATAAACCAAAAAAAAAGTGAATGGAGGGAGGGCCGCTGTGATAGCTCAGTGGTTAGAGCATCGAACGCGTAATTCGAAGGTCGTAGGTTCGATTCCTGCTCACAGTTGGTAATTTTTTCATCCACTTTTCTTTCTTCTTTCTTCTTATTTACATTCCATTGGTTCTAATAACTTCCCCTGTACATTCCTTGGCATTACTGTCTGTTATATCTCATTAATATTGTGTTAAAAACACGGAAAAACGAGCCCTTAGGTGTATACACTTCTTTCCCTTATTTCATTGAACGAGGGTCTCGTACTGGCAGACTTGGTGTGTTTAGGTTGTATAAGAGGGACAATTAATCAGCTGCCCGCTCATAATAAGTTCACGTGCTACGTGACGCCAAACATGCGCATAAGAGTGTTTTCACACTCGTTGTTTGGCTTATAGATGGCGCTGACTGTCGCTCCTACTTCTAAATTCACAGATAAACCCCCCCAAAAAAAGTGGATGGAGGGAGGGCCGCTGTGATAGCTCAGTGGTTAGAGCATCGAACGCGTAATTCGAAGGTCGTAGGTTCGATTCCTGCTCACAGTTGGTAATTTTTTCATCCACTTTTCTTTCTTCTTTCTTCTTATTTACATTCCGTTGGTTCTAATAACTTCCCCTGTACATTCCTTGGCATTACTGTCTGTTATATCTCATTAATATTGTGTTAAAAACACGGAAAAACGAGCCTAGGTGTATACACTTCTTTCCCTTATTTCATTGAACGAGGGTCTCGTACTGGCAGACTTGGTGTGTTTAGGTTGTATAAGAGGGACAATTAATCAGCTGCCCGCTCATAATAAGTTCACGTGCTACGTGACGCCAAACATGCGCATAAGAGTGTTTTCACACTCGTTGTTTGGCTTATAGATGGCGCTGACTGTCGCTCCTACTTCTAAATTCACAGATAAACCCCAAAAAAACTGGATGGAGGGAGGGCCGCTGTGATAGCTCAGTGGTTAGAGCATCGAACGCGTAATTCGAAGGTCGTAGGTTCGATTCCTGCTCACAGTTGGTAATTTTTTCATCCACTTTTCTTTCTTCTTTCTTCTTATTTACATTCCATTGGTTCTAATAACTTCCCCTGTACATTCCTTGGCATTACTGTCTGTTATATCTCATTAATATTGTGTTAAAAACACGGAAAAACGAGCCCTTAGGTGTATACACTTCTTTCCCTTATATATATATATATATATATATATATATATATATATATATATATATATATATATATATATATAAACTTTGAGAATAGTGCAGTATAGGAAACAAAACAATAAAATATTTATTTAATCCTAACAGTTTTGGCTGGTAGACCAGCCTTCTTCGGAGGATGTAAGTGAAATGGTACAAATTCCTGTAGCAGAGGGTCACCCTCACAGTTTGAAGACCCTCCAAAAAAAAAGAGACAAACGGGCGAACGAGATAGCAACAGACAACAAGAAGCAGAAGAAGGAGAGGAACTAGAAAGAAGCGACGGAGAGCCGCCGGAAATGAGCGGGTAATTCTGGCATTGTTGCTGGGTATAGGTAAGACGCGCCGCCAGCGGAGGCGACCAAGAAAAACGGAAAAATGTGGAACATGTTGCCGCTTACTCGCATACCACACATGGATCGAGTTTAAGTTCACGTGGTTCGGCGGCTGGCCCGCGGCATCGGGCCACACACACACACACACACACACACACACACACACACACACACACACACACACACACACACACACACACACACACAAGAAGCGTACGACCCGCTCCAGCTTTCGGAAAGTAATGGCCACGTTGGAAAGCTAATGTGCCCTCTCCCCCTCCCTCCACCTGCCCTCTCTTGCAGAAAACTGTACAACCAGTCATACTGAAAATAAATGAATGGTATTCTTGTAAAGGATGAACAAACAAAAACGTAAACAAAAAATATAAAAATTAAATAATACTAAAAAGTACTCAGAAATGAAAATAAGGTCTAATAATACTAACACACGCCGTTTGGTTCACGTAGCATCGAATTCGTTTAGTTTCACGCGCTATATTGACCAAATTACGTGTGCGACTTCACGTATGTATAAATAAATTAATTGAGTAATTCAATTTCTGTGTTTCACGAAACGTCGCGGAGGCACGTCAGTCGTCCAGGGCTCTCGTTGATTCCGTGGGTAAGTGATCTGAATTTCTTTATGAAGTATGACTCCCGCTGTTCGCGCTCCCGTGTGTTCTGGAAGCCGGATTGTAGGAGTATGACACTTACGCGTTCGAAAGAGTGACCAGGAAGATTGATATGTTTGGAGAACGGCAAATTGGGGAGGCCCTTTACGTGTGCCCTGTGGTTGTTGAAACGCAAACGGAACGCGGTTTCCGTGTGTCCAATATATTCCTCTTTGCACACCTCACAGCGAATTTTGTATACCACATTGGCTGAGTTACAGTTAAGGTCGTCTTTAATTTTGTACACATAGTCTGAAGAGGAGGCTTCGGCCGTATCTGTGGTCACCATGTTTGTGCACACCCTGCAGCGAGGTTTCCCGCACGGTATACAGCCCTGATGGTGGTCGGATTTGTGTGTTTTCGCCCTGACCAGTAAGTCTCTCAGGTTTTTATTTCTTCGGTAAACAACCTTGGGCGGAGTCTGAAAAACGGCAGAGAGGTGACTACTCTGTTTAGGTATGTTGAAGTGGCGGTTTAGTATAGAATTCACCCGAGGGGCGGCGGCGCAGTATGTGAGGATTAAATTTGCCCCTGAAGTTATACCATTATTCCCGCCTTTTTCTCCCATTGTTGATTCTCGGTCCAAAGAGCGAGCGCGCTCAATTGCATTGTCAATTATTTTTTCGGGGTACTTTTGACGCAAGAAAGCTGCTCTCAATTCCTGTGCGTGGGTGTCAAATTGCGTGATTTCAGAGCAAATTCTTCTGTATTTGTGGGCTTGAGAGTAAGGAACACCTGTTTTGCAGTGATGGGGGTGACTGCTATGGAAATGCAGATACTTTGGGGGGTCAATTGGTTTTTTATACAGGGAAATAGATATGGTGGTGCCACTGAGTGATACAGTGACATCCAGAAAGTGATCACTCTTCTGCGAATACGTGTGCGTGAATGTTATCGAAGGATGCAGGGAGTTGAAACCGGAAATGAATTTGGAAAGATTATGTTCACTATCGGCCCACACGAAGAATATATCATTGAGGAAGCGTCGGTAAAATATAGGTTTGAATGGAGAATTTTCGAGGAAAGGAATCTCCAAAGAGGCCATGAAAATATTTGCGTAATTTGGGGCCATTTTGGTTCCCATGGTAGTTCCGTTTACTTGCAGATAATTTTTTTGGTCGAATTCAAAGTTATTATGTTTAAGTACAAGATTTAGGAGCACCTCTAAAGCGCTTTCGTCGAATTCACTCGTCGATTTACTTTTTCCTAGGCGGCGACTGTGGCGGCGATTCCTTCAGTGTGGGGAATGTTTGTGTACAGTGATGAGACATCCATGGTGACCAAATAGCACTGTGATGTGTGGTGCGCGTTCAAAGTGCGCGCCTTCGAAAAGTGCGCGTCACGGAAAAAAAAAAACAAAAGGAGAAATACCAGAGTGCACGTGCGGTGCTGCTTAAACAAGAATGACGACGTTAAAGAGCGTCAAGCACGAGGATGCGTGGCAGGACGTGAAGTAAACAAAAGGTAAAACATCCAATGGGCAGCGAACACGGAGATTTCAAGGCCCAATGGCTTGACACCACGAAACAGTAGTATCTCCAATGAGAACGAGACAAGTGGGCCAGAGCTGAAGCAGGAGCCTGGGGAGACCAGAGCAAGGGGAATTCGAGGCAGGCAGTGCAAGCGGAAGGTCGTCACCGGACCGGGCGCTGAAGATGGGCCGTTGGGTTCCGGACCCGAGCCTACAGGACTTCCACCGGCCGGGGCCTCCTGCTGTCGGGTTCCCGCTCCAAAGGACCGTGGCCATCCGGTCCTGAACTCCTTTCCAGGGCCTGCGGACTTTGGTTCCGGCAGGCAGGCTACAGCCGTCGGGCTCCGGGCCCGAGCTGTGCGCCCAGCTGCTTGACTAGGTCGACCCTAGTTCCCGGACGCGTCGCCACCAGCCTGCGTTCTCCCGTCTCCGACGTGTCCACGCTCCTCAAGCCGAAACCATCACGATTTGGTAGGGCTTTTCGACGTGTCGCCAGCAGCCAGCGTTCCCTCGTCCTCGTCCAGCCCACGCACTGACGCAGGAGTCACGGCGTTCCGGTTTCTCATCACCGCCGAAAACCAACTTGTGGGTGAGACTGCACCGTTACTCTTGCGCTACTCCCATCACTCAGCCTCTTTCGAACGTTAGGTTTAGTTACTGACTTTGAACGTTCTTGTTGGGTGTTTACAGATGTGTTTCGTCATGTCCAGTCAACTGTTTATTAAGTGTTTTGTTTTTGTGAGGAATCTTTGCCTTTTTACTTTTCAATTAAACTTTTTGTGTGTTTCTTGGAAACCGAACGGCTTTGTCCTTATTAACAAAACTCTCTGAGGCTCAGCCCGGGAGAAAAACAAATCAGCACCAAAGAACCATGCATCACAAATTGGCGTCCGCGACAGGACAAAGTCGTTTGTTTTTCCAGTAGATTTTTTGACGCGGTTAACACGATGACGAACACGTGGGAGTTAATTGAGTTGGCGGATAAATTGGGACTGACGGGAGTGGAGTTTAGAGTATGGTACGAGGAGCGGATGGAGAGGGAGCGTGAGCAACGGGCTGCAGAACGAAAGGCGGCGAAGGAAAAGCTTGAATTGGTGCTTAGAGCTAAGAAGGAGGAGCTAGAGCGCGTAACGCGTGAAAATAAAGTGTTGCTAGAGCGTCAGACACGCATACTGAAGCAGCAGCTCCAATTAGAGAGGGTGGACTTCGAGCGGCGACTCGAGCTTGCGATGGCGAAAAGGGGGCAGCTGGCGATGCAGAAGGTCGAGCAAGCGGTGAATGTTTGCTCCGATAGCAGCGTTTGCTGGAGGGAAGTCGATTCCTGCAAGGTTGGCCTCGAACCTCGCGACAGCCTTACTTCGGAGCGAGAAGCTCAGATAGAGGAAGGCAGAGAGGTGGACAGCCAAGAAGGCAGGAGTCATGAGGAGTTTGTTGAAGCGACGGAAAGCTTCTCTGGCTGGGAACATATTACTTCCGTTAGCTGCTTGGGGACCTCTGAGAGGCCAAGCACCTATGAAGAAGAGCGCCTGGATATGGGCGACCTAGAAGCTGTGGAAAATGTTGTGGAGCAAAGCTTCGATAGCAGGGAACGAAGAAGCTCCATTCAGAATGAGGTGTGTATCAGAACGTCTCAAAGGCCGAGCACATTTCGGGAAGGGGTAGGGCTACCTCTCAATAGCTCCATGGAAGGAGCGCTAGAACGTCATTGGGAAGATGGCAGCGAATGCCATGAAGGCTCTGATATAGTGGCCACTGATTGTTTTGTACCGACAGAGGTAGCAGCAGGCACCACGTCAATGGTCCTAGACCATACGTATATCTCACTCAGAGAGAGAGGGGATTCTAGTTCACAGGATAGCGTAACTGCTATTTGTCCGAGAAAACACGATGGGAGTGCTGAAGCACTCTTCAAAATAAACAGTATCGAATCGGAGGTGGGCTCGATAGTAGGTATGGAGAATGCCAGACAGGGTCTTGAACCTGAGAACGTGATTGGTTTTGAACCTATAATTAAGTCCACTCAAGATGAGCTGTATAATGACCGAGCACAACGGCATCCCTTCTCAAGAATCCAGGAACCTCACACGCTTGTCGGAGCGTTTGGGCTTGCTGAGGGCACCCCGAGCTTGTGTTCATTAGATGGTGAACTAAAAGAAAGCATTTGTGTGAGAGATTGTGGCATTTGGACATTCGTGTCTCAGTGCGTTTCGTGTCGACGCCGACGGCTCGAGACCGCGCCCGGTTCCTCTGTGACCGGTAAGCGTTCATGTGGCCGGCGGGGGCGCAGACACGCGTTTCAGCGAAAGTGCATAAAAGCATGTTTGCCACAGTTACTTTCGAAACGTGCGAGAAGGGCAGTGCGTCTGGTTTGGGACGCGATAACCTGAGTGTAGGGTTAGAAAACCGGTAGCTCTTTCTGGACTTCGACTTTTAGATGCGGACACAAGTAGCTTTGTCCATAGTCGATTTTGTAGTAAAAAGGTTTATTCCGGGTTTCAGAACTTTTAAATGCAATTGGGTGAATCTAAAGTTTAAGTGTGGACATTTGGACGATGTAGCGAACTGTAGCCCGGTGATGTGTTGAACTGCGTGGTGCAAATATGTGGTTTAATTGTGACGTAGTGCAGAACGCGCACTCATCGGCAGTTTTTTTTTTTCTAAAAAAAAAAAAACTTGAATAAAAGGGGGGCGTATGTGATGTGTGGTGCGCGTTCAAAGTGCGCGCCTTCGAAAAGTGCGCGTCACGGAAAAAAAAAAAACAAAAGGAGAAATACCAGAGTGCACGTGCGGTGCTGCTTAAACAAGAATGACGACGTTAAAGAGCGTCAAGCACGAGGATGCGTGGCAGGACGTGAAGTAAACAAAAGGTAAAACATCCAATGGGCAGCGAACACGGAGATTTCAAGGCCCAATGGCTTGACACCACGAAACAGTAGTATCTCCAATGAGAACGAGACAAGTGGGCCAGAGCTGAAGCAGGAGCCTGGGGAGACCAGAGCAAGGGGAATTCGAGGCAGGCAGTGCAAGCGGAAGGTCGTCACCGGACCGGGCGCTGAAGATGGGCCGTTGGGTTCCGGACCCGAGCCTACAGGACTTCCACCGGCCGGGGCCTCCTGCTGTCGGGTTCCCGCTCCAAAGGACCGTGGCCATCCGGTCCTGAACTCCTTTCCAGGGCCTGCGGACTTTGGTTCCGGCAGGCAAGCTACAGCCGTCGGGCTCCGGGCCCGAGCTGTGCGCCCAGCTGCTTGACTAGGTCGACCCTAGTTCCCGGACGCGTCGCCACCAGCCTGCGTTCTCCCGTCTCCGACGTGTCCACGCTCCTCAAGCCGAAACCATCACGATTTGGTAGGGCTTTTCGACGTGTCGCCAGCAGCCAGCGTTCCCTCGTCCTCGTCCAGCCCACGCACTGACGCAGGAGTCACGGCGTTCCGGTTTCTCATCACCGCCGAAAACCAACTTGTGGGTGAGACTGCACCGTTACTCTTGCGCTACTCCCATCACTCAGCCTCTTTCGAACGTTAGGTTTAGTTACTGACTTTGAACGTTCTTGTTGGGTGTTTACAGATGTGTTTCGTCATGTCCAGTCAACTGTTTATTAAGTGTTTTGTTTTTGTGAGGAATCTTTGCCTTTTTACTTTTCAATTAAACTTTTTGTGTGTTTCTTGGAAACCGAACGGCTTTGTCCTTATTAACAAAACTCTCTGAGGCTCAGCCCGGGAGAAAAACAAATCAGAAACAAGAACCCTGCATCACAAGCACTCTAGAGGTAGCACAAGTTTTGAGACTTCTCGAAGGAAGTGGCTGGTATCTTTGATGTATGATGGGAATCAATGTGGGATGTGCCTAATCAGAGAGTCAATGAAACTAGAGATGTTTTCAGTAGCAGTACCGTTGCTGGAAACTATGGGTCGGCCGGGATTGTTGATCTTGTAAATTTTGGGTAGTAAATAGAAACGCCTGGGAGACGATTTGCCAGGTGACATCATTTTAAGCATAGGGTAGGTTATCTTACCAATTTTACGTAATGATATTAGTGAGGCCTTAATAGTGCTTTCATACTCCTCTGTCGGATCACAAGGGAGTTGTTTATAGAAATTTTCATCTGCCAGTTGGCGAAGCCCTTCTTTGATGTAGTCAGTCCTGTCGAGTACAACCACAGCACCACCCTTATCAGCTGGCTTAATAACGATGCTCTGGCTGTCACTTAAACTGCGCAAAGCCTCCCGCTTCTCTTTGGACAGATTGTTGCGAATGGGTCGGTGCTTTTCATATTCCCTGATTATATCACCTTGGACGGCTGAAATGTACATGTCTAGATATTTGTCTCGTTGTTCACCTGGAGTCCAAGATTTATCTGAAAATTGATTTTGTTGCATGCTGCTTCGATCATGAAAATATTCTTTTAGACGCATGGTTCTGGCAAAGTTGTCCAAATCTTGGTAAAGTTTAAACTCATCAATTTTGCCAGAGGCGGGGCAGAAGGTTACACCTTTTGATAGCAGCTTTGTTTGCGCAGGTGTCAAAGATTTGCTGGAAAGGTCAACCACATTGGTGATATCGGTGCTCTTTTGTGGAGATTGACGAGAGGTAACAGGTTTATCTGTATACGTTGTGGGAGGATTGCTGGCGGAGTATTTTAAAGTCGGCCACGCACCGTCTCGCCTCAATTTCTTGTTCTTCTTGCCCTGAATTGTCAATCTCTTTTTTCCTTCGTATTTGGCCAGCTCTTCTGTTTCTGACTGCGTCAAACTTGACTGTTTTAGTCGCGCTTTTTCTTCCTCTTTAAGTTCCGCGGCCTTACGTGTACTGTGTTGTATTACGACCTGTGTAAGCCTAATAGATGCATCTTTTAAGATATTGCTCCACTGCCGCTGCTCATTTTTGTTGAAGTTATTCATTGCGGGTTGCAGTTGAACAGTCAGACCCTTTAGTGCGAATCCCGATGAAATATATGTTTTAAGGTTTGAAGCATGCATTTCAAACCTCACGCGCTTATCAACATTCTTTCTTAAGGCCATAAAATCACAATCATCTATTTCATCATATATATATATATATATATATATATATATATATATATATATATATATATATATATATATATATATATATATATATATATATATATATATATATATATATATATATGTGTGTGTGTGTGTGTGTGTGTGTGTGTGTGTACGTATATATATATATATATATATATATATATATATATATATATATATATATATATCGCTCATAATTAGGCCTTCATAGTGCAAACCACCTTCTTTTAGCCTCTCTCTGGTCCGGTGGTGTCAAGCTGAGAGGTAAGCTTGAAAGTTTAGCTTCCCACTGTGCTCAAGTCCACAGCTTTATTCGTCACCACTTTACAAACTGCTGCCATCACTCCTAGTTACCATAAGCAAGGCTGATCAGATTCGTCAGAGACTAAAGCGGAAACTTCTTTTTGTGCTTCCAGTACGGCAAAACTAAAGCATTTAAAAAGATCGTCACACTCATCTCACAGCAGCTTCGACAGAGCAGCGACGATGCTATTCATTTTCGATGAAAGAAAATGATTTCACTGAAGCAGAAAATGCCCTGACTGGTCCATAAAACGATTGCTCGTTCCCATCCACAACAAAACGACGTTTTCGCGCCTTCTACTGTAGCCTGCTTTGCAATGCTGCAGTGCAAAGCGCGAGAGGCCCGCACCGCAAAGAGCCTTCAAGGAAAAACGTGGCAGCAGAAATGCTGCAAATTTTTTTACTATATTAACATTCCCTCGTAACATTTTCATTTCCTCGTAACAATATAATTGATGATTACGGTGATTACGGTGGTGAAGGTATACTTTTCTTTAGTTGTTGGTTACCCCGTCGTGCAGCCGACAGTAACCACTGTCTAAAGTGGCGGGGGGGGGGGGCTTAGCCGCCTCCCAGCTTTTTTCGGTGGGAGGGGGGTGAGGGTTTGCGTTCCCCTTTCCCCCTCCCCCTGTTGATACGCCTATGCCACGTACGATCAAAACAATACATACTGGTCTTCAAAGCAATTGACACGCTGATTTTCAAGGAACTTTTTCGCAGCTGCTTTCGGCGTGCGTAAAAAAGCACAATAAAGCGAGTGCATTTCCCAAATTAACAATTGGTACAGACAGCTCTAAGTAGCGAAAAATTCGGTAGATCCCACGTACCTGGGAATATATGTTATGCGAAGCATGCAGAGGGTAGGTAACCATGTTGCAATTTTTTTATTGAGGGACACGTCATGAAATGACTCTAAATATATGTACAGATGTTGCACGCACAGACATATGTTCAAGAGTTGCAGATGTTTATATAACCAGTTTTTTGCACTTGCACAATGATGTCAACTGGACCATATGTATCAGCAACACCAGAAGCTGATATGAAGCGTTGATGCTCGCGAAGATGCTGGGCCTGGACACTGTTTCATAAATCAACTTCAGTGCATGACACCTAACCACAATTGACGTTAACCCGACGGGATGGCTGTAGCAAAAGAGTACATATGTAATGTTTATAAAATTGGATAGGTAGCAAGAATTATTGACGTTTCACGAAGATTAGCCTCTATTTCATAAGTAGTTCCGAGACCTGGCGCAGCTCGGTGGTAGAATGCTTAATTGCCACGCACAACGCTTGGGTTCAATTCCAGCTGGAACCGTTATATTTATTATCTGCATTCGTCAGGGGGTCAACGCTGCTTATGCCAGGCGTTTCTCAACACTGACATTTAAGTCGGGTATTGCTTGACGCTCACGTGTTAAAATTGCCCATGTGTGTTCTCCTCGTTCCGGGATAGATACCAAGTGTCAATCACCTGTGGCACATACCCATATATCAGCGACACATACCCGCCCGTGGGAATGTGCCACTGTCTGGCGGGAAGTGTTTGACGACGTACGCGACGGGATTGTGACATTATCCATGTCTTGACCAGCGCGTCATATCCGTCAAACCATATGTTACCCTCCTATGCTAATTTTGGTTCACGCCAAGTTAAGGGGGTGACCACAAGAGCACCCAAACGTAAGTAGACAGATAGATAGATAGATAGATAGATAGATAGATAGATAGATAGATAGATAGATAGATAGATAGATAGATAGATAGATAGATAGATAGATAGATAGATAGATAGATAGATAGATAGATAGATAGATAGATAGATAGATAGATAGATAGATAGATAGATAGATAGATAGATAGATACGCTCGAAGTCGCCGAAGTTCGCTAAGAAATGCTTCGCATTAAAAAAATCTTAAATAAATTATCACTAATGCAGCCGCCCAGCTAAGCATCCTTGCCCTCCCATGATTCACGCGAAGCGGGTGACCACAAGAGCACCCAAACGTAAGCGGTTAGATAGATAGATAGATAGATAGATAGATAGATAGATAGATAGATAGATAGATAGATAGATAGATAGATAGATAGATAGATAGATAGATAGATAGATCGATAGATAGATAGATAGATAGATAGATAGATAGATAGATAGATAGATAGATAGATAGATAGATAGATAGATAGATAGATAGATAGATAGATAGATAGATAGATAGATGCGCTCAAAGTCGCCGAAGTTCGCTAAGAAATGCTTCGCATTAAAAAAAACAAAAAAACAGGGGCGTCCCCTGTTGCACACTTTTTTTTTTTCATTGCATTGGTACTTCATCAGTCTGGCAGTTGCTTGTTGACCATTGCAGCCTTTGTCATCTAAAACGCCACCTTGATTGGGGGGGGGGGGGGAATACAGGTAAAATTGCATTTTGAGATTTTGAGGAAGATGTATTTCTAAGACAGTTAAATTGTGTGCGCGGGACAACAGTACGTCGAACTCCTAGTTTGTGCATCTGTGGAAGGCTATATGGTTAGTAAAAATGTATTTATTTCTTTCTATCCCTGCCGCGAATATATTAAGCGATAATATCTGCGGTTGCAATCAATGTTTCGAGAAGCAGTTTTGCGACAGGGACGCAGTTTCAATGCCTTGTCCACCACCGCCTGAAACCACAGTATCGTACGAAAAAAACACGCTAAATAAAAAAAAACATTAATGACACAATAGAATTCGAACCCAGGTCTGCTGCGTGCCAGCTCCGTATTCTACCACTCAGCCACGCCAGTGCTTTGAACTTGTTTCTGAACTGGCCTTAGGCAGGTTTAATTTCGTGGGAATCGCGTTAATATGAGCAATAACGCGTTTTAGACCATCAAAGGAACAGCCAGGAGCCACACAATGTGAATTCCGTAACGACTGTGTCGTCTAATCATTGTTGAAATCAAGAAGAAGAAATGGGCAGGGCATGTAGCACGTAGGCAGGATAACCGCTGGTCATTAAGGGTAACTGACTGGATTCTCAGAGAAGGCAATTGGATTAGGGGGAGACAGAAAGTTGGGGGGAAGATGAGATTAAGAAGATTGCGGGTAAAGTGGCAGCAGCAAGCACAGGACCGAGTTGATGGGCGGAACATGGGAGAGGCGTTTGTCCTGCAGTGGACGAGTCACGCTGATGATGATGATGATGATGATGAGTCCTATGCTCCAACCCATAAGAAAACTTGCAAGACCAACCTTGAAACTTGTTCTTGATCACCTTATAACTGTGGCGCATACCGACTTCACGCTTAGTTTTTCATCGTCGTCAGCCACTGCATAAATGAATTGCACAAAATTTTCACAAGTGTGTAGCGGCGGATAGCACGCTTTTTCAAAGAATGACCAAGAATAGCGTAGTGAAGGCTGACCTACCACACAAAATTTATGATTATTTATGACGTTGTTGGTACCCAGCAGTGTGCTTGTAGCATCCCAAAGAGTGTTTAGAAAAGGCTCTGGAAGGCCGCTCTTCTAGCTTTCGGTATGACTGTGGTGCCCGTTCCACGCAGGCCTGGCGTTTTTTTTTTTTAGCACGCTTTAAACGCGTGCTAAAACCATTGTCGTTATCGAGGGTCCCGTTACAGTTTTTAACTTTGGGACCCTCGTCTGTATATTAATATTACTGTACTACTTTTTTGAAATGAATAGTAATAAACTGAAACTGAAACGCGAAAAAAAAATTAAAGCAGATGTGCATTAAAGTCCCTCCCACGTTCCCTCGCCTCCTAAGAATGATAAGCACGTGCTTTAGTAGCTATAACGAAACGCATGGCAACAAGCGCCCAGAGCATTACGGCACTACAAGGCAGTCACCACCTCCTTCTGCTCTGACAAATATGGCCACCGTGGCTTCACTTCGATATGTGCGGGTATGCGGGACCACCACTCCAGAAGTTTTAGTATAACCTCGTTGGGCATTTATGTGAAGTGTACCAGTAAGCTGCATCTGTGAGTCCCCGGCATTCCCATATGCGTCCAATGCGCGGTGCGTTCTACAGCTCGCAGTGCCAGTTTTCTTTGTGTAGGAAAACTTAATGATCTAATTGGGGCACGTGCCTTTATGCCCGTGCGCTTCGGGGAAGTCTCGAGGACATGGCAAACAGACGCGAGAACTGTGAGGAATGACGAACTCTGCAGTAATTGCTGTCATTTCGCGAGTTTCCCCGGAGCGAATCAGGAGTGGTAGGCATCAGAGTTCATGAATCGTGCAATATGTGATTGAATAGCTATGGTTGGCAATGGTGTAGGGACGCGTATTTACGTACAGACCTTATCCTCATGTTGTTCATAAGTTTCGGCACGCGTTTTAAGGGCACAAAATGGGTATAACAAATTGATTATCAGACGCACAAAGGCCTATATAGAAACGCGAGACAAGGATAAGATTGATTCGTAAATACGAGCCTCTATGGCCGCAGAACCATCTGCGAAATGTAAGCCACAAGCACAAACATATACACTGCTCGCTTCATCAATGAGGCGTCATTTGCCAACTTGTGTAATGTGACGCACAAAATTACTTTTTACTCGGTTGTTTTTCTGCGTACAGATGACGCAACAGTTTTATTCCACTATTTTGACGTTTGCAGTATCCATTGGTCTACAGCTTGGCTTGGCGTAGATGTCCTCTGGACAACTGTATTCTTAGCATTTTTTTTCACGTCAATAAATTTCTAGTTCTACTCACATTCATGGTAGGGCGTGCGAGAAGTGCAAGAGCGTGCGAATTGAGCGGGATGTTTTTTTTTTTTCGTTTTCCTGCCGAAAGTGCGATTTTCACGCGGCACGCAGGATCTAGGTAGGCAACGCTGGTGCTACACACAAGCCAATAGGTGGATGGTACAGTGTACTAGAATTTCTAGTACACTGTAGTGGATAGCAAAACGGCACGTCGCCTGCTACGGTACTTCCGGTTTGAGGCCTATCCCTTCGCTGCTTCAGGGTACCTGCTGCGCAATGTAATAAGGGTGGAAACACGTGTAATTCTGCGACGCTTCTGCTGCCGCTTGTTCAATGATTGTGTTTTTTTTGTGAATGAATAGATGATATTTCGCGCATTTCAGAGAACGAAGCGATCGAGACGAGGACATGGGCAGAAACGAGGAACGCTGAGAGATGGGGATCAAGCACAGCTTGTGGTTATTCTTTGAAACACGCTGTTATATTTAGCAGGATCACCTCGATTTAGTATTTTCGAGCGCATACACTTACCGAGACCACTTTAAGATCACTCATACATATGTTCACATGCTGTCATATATCAATACACGTACGATGTCTACATATGTACCAGTACTTTGCGCGACCAAGTATGCCGATATAGCATATTTCTATTGTATAATCTGCATCGCTAACTGTCTGTTAAATTGATTGAAACAGGTGAGCGCGTAAAAAGCCTACAGAACAACACGGCCACTCAATAATGTCGTGCGACGTAAAGCGATCGAAGTCGCTTTTGAAACAATGAGTAGCATGGATGGCATCTTTGCTATGTCACACTTGCAAGGCGTGTAGTGGCGATAGGTCGTGTTATACTCCGACTCATAACCTTAACGACTATCTTGCACAGCTGTAGGTTGAGTGCGGATAATTTCACATGCATTGAAAAACATTGTTCTAGCGTGTGAGAAACGACACTTCATTCAAAGAGATATTTAGAGAAGTAAGAAAAAAAAAACCAGAAAACTACGAGAACGTTTCGTTTATAGCGTTCGAAATACATTACTACGGCCACTTGCTATATCGAGCCCGGAATAGCATCTTTGCAACCAAAAAGTAAATAAATAATTTTATAGGTACGTAAGCCACATGAAAACAAGTGAGTGGATATTTCATGATTCCATGATGTGCAGGAAATCCTTGTATGTGACAAAACATGCGCGATATAACCTTTTTCGCTCCAAAACAAGCATGTGTCCACAGGTGCGAGTCACTTCAATGAGAAAATAACCGCTCGCACAATATCTCGTAGTGATTGGATCCATTTGTTGTGCAATCATGCTGCATAGCACTCGAAAGTATTACGCAGCAGGTTGTAAGAAAATGGCACCACGAGTGCAAGGTGAAACACGCAAAAAACGCCGGCACTTGCAAGAATGCCCGCAAGGCATTACGGTGCCTTGAACCGGAAGTCGGTGCAAATGGCTGCCGTAGGCTAACATAGAGTTTCCCAAATTAACTAGAGGGCACTCTGGCGCTGTGGTCGTTCAGCGACCATGGGAATCACGGAGGAAGATGGGAATGATAGGTAGTACGCACATTTGCCTAGTCTTCGTACTTGTGGGCGGCGAATCATACTTGCGGCTTTGTTTATTGCTGGTTACGGTTTTGTTTTGAAAGAAAGAACAAACTCTTTTGAACTTAGTGACTTGATTCATAATGGTAAGCCTAAAAAAATAAGGTTGCGAAGCGCAAACGGTGAACATTTGCTAATTTATGTTTTCGTGAAAAAACAGCTCCAAGCCACACGAACACACACGGAGCCGGAAGCAGGCCATAAGCACGAAAATTAGACAAATGCACGGAGGAAGGAAAGGTGGACAAATGTGTGTACTTCCCATCGTTCCCATGCTCGCTGAAGCGCCGTGTGTTGCAACTTGCAACTTGCAGCTCCCATAGACACTAGCGACAGAGTTTCCTCTAGTGTATATTGAGAAACTCTATGGCCGTAGCCCACAATTCACTGCGTGAGCCACGATTTTCATATCCACCTATTCGCATCTCTGCCGACACGTCGTGAGGACGTCTTTCGTGAGACTACTCCGGTGCTCTAGCTTCGTCACTGCGACAGCGATCAGTCTGCGGAGTGAGATAATCTCTTTTGCACGCGGTGTTCTGCTGAGTGAACGCGCTGGTCGTTCAAAGTGTGCTTTTTGAGCGCGCGACGCTGTAACTAGCACAGAGACGCCGACACGCTGGTTTCGCTTTGGCGCTCGCTAGTGTATCGTGAAATGTTCACAAACATCGACTTCCGTGGCGTTGCGCGGGGGCCGTGCACCTACAGTAATTGCGAGTGCGACAGCTACGAGCGCTCGGATTCCTGTGACGCGAACACTTCGCAAAATGCGACGCTGCAGTGCGGATGGTGTTGCTATTGCGGACATCCGCCTGTCTCTCACAGACGTATTGGTGAGTATAATCTGTTAATTCTGAGAGATTACCGAGCCGCAGTTCAACATTCACCGAAATCGCCGCTGCGTACGCCAATGTCGACTACGGCTATCTCATGTCAATCTGTTTAAACGGTTGTACTTGCTGTAATCGTTCAGACATCTTACGCTGCTTCTGCATGCAAACGGTTGATTTTGCACACAGAGATGTATGTAAGTACAACGGCTAGAAATGGTATGCACCTAGAATGATTTATTGTTTCATAATTTGCAGGTGTGGGTTTTGCTTGTGCATTTTTGTGCAGTGTTTTGCATTTTGTGTTTGCAAGCTACGACATTCTTTCATACCTTGGGTTAATGCATGCCCCTAGCAACATGACTTGCAGTACAAATTTCTTCATGTATGCTGACCTTACACAGACCTTAGATGTGCACTATTTTAACGACTTGATTAGACAGCTGTGTATTTAAAATGTTGTTGAAGTGTCAGCAGTTCAACAGTGTTCAGTTTTAGACATTTTTTTGTATATCTTTTGTCACATTCCTGCTAATATTGCTATTATTAAAGCTCAAAATGATACAGCCTTCAGGACGTCAATGCAAGATGTTACAAGTTCTCTAAATAGGGCTTGTATAAGTATAAATAAGTGTCACAGAGTCTCATTTCCATGACTTTTCAATTTGTGGCTGAGGAGGGACCATAAAATGAATGTTATGTATTCTTTACGATGTCTTACCAAATTTTGGAAGCATATGCAGTGCTTTGTAAACTGTTCTGCTGTACAATGGCCTAACTCATTTTACACGAACCTTGTAGATGCCAGCTTCAAGAATGTATTGTTGCAGCCGTTCTTTCCTAGCCTATGGGCTTAATTCACTTGAGTCGTTCCTTGAGTGTAAGTTCGCTTTGAGGCACCATTAAAGATAAGACAAGGGAAAGTGTTTTTAATCCGGAAATATAGACCCCAGAAATCTTTGGTGGGATTCTTCTGGAAAGTGTAACAAATTGTTTTACAGCCTATAAGCAAGCTAACATGAGCGGTGACAGTAGAGTAACCAAAAATGTTTCTTCAGGAAGGCATGCCCTTGATCCTGAAGCAGGGGCTGGAAAGTATTTGTTTATTATTTTCAAAAGTTTGCCTTTAAGCACAGAGAAATCAGGGGTCAGAGATAGCTCAAACAGATCCGATTCATGCAGGAAATCTAGCTTATCAAGTGGGTTGTCGACCCTGATGACATGTGGCACGGAGGTGGTGAAGCCATCTTAAATGCAAGCTTGTACAATTCCACAAAAAGCTTGTCACTTTCACATTGTGTATTATGGTTTCACACAATGACCATGATTCACCAGTGGGGTCACA